>NC_042990.1:41702459-41704959 GCF_901001165.1 Salmo trutta | reverse complement strand
CGCTTTTTCAGTTCTGCCCACAACTTTTCTATTGGATTGAGGTCAGGGCTTTGTGATGGCCACTCCAATACCTTGACTTTCTTGTCCTTAAGCCATTTTGCCACAACTTTGGAAGTATGCTTGGGGTCAATGTCCATTTGGAAGACCCATTTGCGACCAAGCTTTAACTTCCTGACTGATGTCTTGAGATGTTGCTTCAATATATCCACATAATTTTCCTAGCTCACGATGCCATCTATTTTGTGAAGTGCACCAGTCCCTCCTGCAGCAAAGCACCACCACAACATGATGCTGCCACCCCCATGCTTCACGGTTGGGATGGTGTTCTTCGGCTTGCAAGCCTCCCCCTTTTTCCTCCAAACATAACGATGGTCATTATGGGTTAAACAGTTCTATTTTTGTTTTATCAGACCAGAGGACATTTCTCCAAAACGTATAATCTTTGTCCCCATGTGCAGTTGCAAACTGTAGTCTGGCTTTTTATGGCGGTTTTGGAGAAGTGGCTTCTTCCTTGCTGAGCGGCCTTTCAGGTTATATCGATATAGGACTCGTTTTACTGTGGATATAGATACTTTTGTACCTGTTTCCTCCAGCATCTTCACAAGGTCCATTGCTGTTGTTCTCGGGAATGATTTGCACTTTTCGCACCAAAGTACGTTCATCTCTAGGAGACAGAACGCGTCTCCTTCCTGAGTGGTATGATGGCTGCGTGGTCCCATGGTGTTTATACTTGCGTACAATTGTTTGTACAGATTAATGTGGTTCCTTCAGGAATTTTGGAAATTGCTCCCAAGGATGAACCCGACTTGTGGAGGTCTACAATTTTTTTTCTGAGGTCTTGGCTGATTTCTTTGGATTGTCCCATGATGTTAAGCAAAGAGGCACTGAGTTTGAAGGTAGGCCTTGAAATATATTCACAGGTACACCTCCAATTGACTCAAATGATGTCAATTAGCCTATCAGAAGCTTCTAAAGCCATAACATCATTTTCTGGAATTTTCCAAGCTGTTTAAAGGCACAGTCAACTTAATGTATGTAAACTTCTGACCCACTGGAATTGTGATACAGTGAATTATAGGTGAAATAATCTGTCTGTAAACAATTTTTGGGAAAATGACTTGTGTCAGTCACAAAGTAGATGTCCTAACCGACTTGCCAAAACTATAGTTTGTTAACAAGAAATTTGTGGTGGTTGAAAAACGAGTTTTAAGGACTCCAACCGAAGTATATGTACACTTCTGACTTAAGCTGTATGTGGGAGTGGACTCTCGTCCCTCACTAGCATGAAAACTAAATACAGGCACAGACTGTGTGTGGAAAATTACTTATGACTGAGACTCTCTCCAATACAACCCAACTTTGTAGAGGCTACAGGTAGCCTAGTGACTCCAACCTAAGTGTATGTAAACTTTCGACTTCAACTGTATATTTGCTGATCTCTCTCTCTCTCTATTTCTCTCTCTTCCTCTCTCTCTCCCTGTCTATCCATGTCTATCTCTTTCTCTCTCTCTCTCTCTCTCTCTCTCTCTCTATTCATCTCTATCCCTGTCTCTCCCTCTCTTTCTTCCCTCACTCTCTCTTTTTTAGCTCGTTGGCGCGTTTTGGAAGTGACATTGTGAGATCGATTCTAACACATTAGCTCAATAAGCACTTTCTGCTTTGTCAAGCAGCAATTGAATCAATGCCCCCTGCACTGTTCGGCAAGCGTCCACCGGACAATGGCTGGCAAGTCTCATCACTTCTACTTAGAGAGGCTGAGAGATGCTGAAGTCAACTTCCTCTCCTTCTCCCATGGCTGGAGGTGAGAATAGCAGAAATAAAGCACAGACAACCATTGTGTATGTTAGCCCTCTGTAGTCTATAGTCTATTACCTCTACCTACATCACACCTATAGCCCTCTATAGTCTATCACCTCTAGCTACAGCACACCTATAGCCCTCTATAGTCTATCACCTCTAGCTACAGCACACCTATAGCCCTCTATAGTCTATCACCTCTACCTACATCATGACAAGGTAAAACTCTGTCTTTCTGCCCTAGAAGAAGGCAGTTAACCCACTGTTTCCCGGGCGCCAAAGACGTGGATGTCGATTAAGGCAGCCCCCCGTACCTCTCTGATTCAGAGGGGTTTGTGGGTTAAATGTGGAAGACACATTTCAGTTCAATTCATTCAGATGGACAACTGACTAGGTATCCCTCTTTCCTTTCCCCCTGCCTATAGCCCTCCTTTCTCTCCATCCCTCTCTTCATCTCGCTCTCCCTTCCTCACACTATTCTCACTCCCTCCATCCCTCCCTGTGTCCCTCACACTGGTGTGTTTAAAAGAGATCTCCAGCCTAACCTGTGAGACATAAAGGCTGGGATATCAACGGGTCTAGCTGCTCTTAGTGATGGGTTCTGTGGTATCACACACACACACACACACACACACACACACACACACACACACACACACACACCACACACACACACACACACACACACACACACCACACACAC
>NC_042990.1:41669551-41702259 GCF_901001165.1 Salmo trutta | reverse complement strand
TGACGTCACAGACAGAGAAAGATCGACGTGACCTCTCCGTCTCCTCTCAGTGCCCTGACGATGTCCGGTGTGACGACTGTTCCCATGGCGATGACCCCATATGGGAGACACAGGTGGAGGAGAAGAAGGAGGAGGAAAAGGTTAGAATTTTACTGCACCAGAGATAATGGGTTTGATCATCAGATAGGCCACTAAAGGGGTGGTTTTCTGGACCCATTTAAGCCTAGTGCTGGACCAAAAAAAAAGCAATCTAAATGGACAATCTGAAAGGGTAAACCATGTTATTCTATTTTACCAATACTAGGTGAACCCAGAGGAGGAGCAAAGGAGGGACATTGCCAAGTACCTCAGGGGCCTCCTGATCCCAGGGCAGGAGGGTAGAGGGGAGGACAGTTCCATCATGGTGGACCCTCTCGATTTTCCTAACCCTTACCTGTTGGACTCCATCCTGCTGAACCCTGACCTCGGTGCTGACCTCGGTGCTAACCTCTCCCCTTTAGTTCCTGACATGCTCCCTGATCTCTCATCCCGGCTCCACGACCTGGTCCCCGACCTGGCCCCCAACCTGGCCCCCGACCTGGCCCCCGACCTGGCCCCCAGCGAAGACGACTTTCCCCCTCTGCCGAGCGCCGCGTCTCCTTGGCAAGGTGACAGGCTGTGGCAGGGTTCTCCGCCTGCCAACCTCCCCAAGCCTCTCATCCCCATCCCTGGTCCCTTCAACCTTCTGGGCAAAGTGCCTTCCTGTATCAAGGCCTCAGCTTCAGCTCCAGCCTCAACTCCTGTCCCAGTCCCAACTCCAGCCAAGGTCCCAGTAATCCAGGTCACAGCCACAGCCCGTTCTTCAACTCCAGCCCCAGCAAAGGTCCCAGCTGCAATCCCTGCTCCAGCCAAGGTCCCAGCCATCAGGATTACAGACTCAAACAAGGCCCTAGCTTCATCTCCATCAACAACCCAGCAGGAGCTTTATGACCTGATGGCTGACTTCCCAGCCCTCCAGCCCCAGGGGAAAGCACCTCCACTGGGCTTACAGCAGCCTGCCAATGCCCCGTGCCGGGCTCCAACAATCAATGTGGAGCTATTTCTCCAGGACCTGCCCTACAGCGCCTTGTTCAAGGCCCAGGAAGGTGACCGGGAGCTGGGCAGACAGGATGGTAAAAGAAGGGTCAAGGGACCCAAGAAGATAGAGTCAGAACCCGAGGAGGAACCTCGGGACATTCCCATTGTTACTGATGATGTTGACCAGTGGCCTGAGATCACCACTACCAAGCAGCCTGTATTCACCCAAGCAACTCATCAGGTTATAGCAGGTAAGAGATATCATCATCTTCTTCTTTTTTTCCACGATTAATATTTTCAACTGACCATGATATATTCTGCCATCGCTACCCAAATATCACTATCATACTACCACTGGCAACTGTTGTCCAAAGGCCATCTATCCAAAATGTATTGAAGCAGGACTGAAACACGTCGATGTCGTCGTAGGTGTTTCATATGAAGCAGGACTGAAACATGTCGATGTCATCGTAAGTGTTTCATATGAAGCAGGACTGAAACAGGTCGATGTAGTCGTAGGTGTTTCATATGAAGCAGGACTGAAACAGGTCGATGTCGTCGTAGGTGTTTCATATGAAGCAGGACTGAAACACGTCGATGTCGTCGTAGGTGTTTCATATGAAGCAGGACTGAAACAGGTCGATGTAGTCGTAGGTGTTTCATATGAAGCAGGACTGAAACATGTCGATGTCATCGTAGGTGTTTCATATGAAGCAGGACTGAAACAGGTCGATGTAGTCGTAGGTGTTTCATATGAAGCAGGACTGAAACAGGTCGATGTAGTCGTAGGTGTTTCATATGAAGCAGGATTGAAACACGTCGATGTTGTCGTAGGTGTTTCATATGAAGCAGGACTGAAACAGGTCGATGTAGTCGTAGGTGTTTCATATGAAGCAGGACTGAAACAGGTCGATGTAGTCGTAGGTGTTTCATATGAAGCAGGACTGAAACACGTCGATGTCGTCGTAGGTGTTTCATATGAAGCAGGACTGAAACACGTCGATGTAGTCGTAGGTGTTTCATATGAAGCAGGACTGAAACAGGTCGATGTAGTCGTAGGTGTTTCATATGAAGCAGGACTGAAACAGGTCGATGTAGTCGTAGGTGTTTCATATGAAGCAGGACTGAAACAGGTCGATGTCATCGTAGGTGTTTCATATGAAGCAGGACTGAAACATGTAAATGTCGTCGTAGGTGTTTCATATCTAGTCGTTCATAGTTGCTGAGAATGGTGTAAGTAGACAACATATGGTCAGTTATACTTGTTGGACATTGGATGGTAAAGAATTAGAGGATGGTTCAGGTCAGGGTAAGGAAGGCTCGTCTTGGGGACATAATGATTTGCATACCACTTACAGTTACACACACACACACACACACACACACACACACACACACACACACACACACACACACACACACACACACACACACACACACACACACACATTCAGTGCAGTCAGATAGTATTCAAGCCTTACCTTATTCTAAAATTGATTAAATAGTTTTTTCCCCTTGATCAATCTACACACAGTATCCCATAATAACAAAGCAAAAACAGGTTTTTAGAATTGTCTGCTAATTGACTGTAGCCTGTATGCAACCATGTGGGAGAGGAAGACCCTTCATTCATTAACTGGTACTGAGGAAATCAATTCTCTTACTTGCTTTCTTGTTATTCGTGTCAGATATTTACAGCAGGCAGCAGCGTCTGGATTGGGAGAGAAACATTTTAGGGCCTTCCTCTGACACCGCCTGGTATAGAGGTCCTGGATGGCAGAGGAGCTTGGCCTCTTGTACTGTACTGGGCCGTACGCACAACCCTCTGTAGCACCTTATGGTCAGATGCCAAGCAGTTGCCATACCAATCGGTGACGCAGTCGGTCAGAATGCTCTCAATGGTGCAACTGTAGAACTATTTGAGGATCTCAGGGCCCCATACCAAATATTTTTCATTCTCCTCCTACACACCTCTGTGTGTAGAGTAGAGGTGATGTAGTGTTTTGTTTCCACCTCTGTGTGTATAGTAGAGGTGATGTAGTGTTTTGTTTCCACCTCTGTGTGTATAGTAGAGTTGATGTAGTGTTGTTTTGTTTCCACCTCTGTGTGTATAGTAGAGGTGACGTAGTGTTTTGTTTCCACCTCTGTGTGTATAGTAGAGGTGACGTAGTGTTTTGTTTCCACCTCTGTGTGTATAGTAGAGGTGATGTAGTGTTTTGTTTCCACCTCTGTGTGTATAGTAGAGTTGATGTAGTGTTGTTTTGTTTCCAACTCTGTGTGTATAGTAGAGGTGATGTAGTGTTTTGTTTCCACCTCTGTGTGTATAGTAGAGGTGATGTAGTGTGTTGTTTCCACCTCTGTGTGTATAGTAGAGTTGATGTAGTGTTTTGTTTCCACCTCTGTGTGTATAGTAGAGGTGATGTAGTGTTTTGTTTCCACCTCTGTGTGTATAGTAGAGGTGATGTAGTGTTGTTTTGTTTCCACCTCTGTGTGTATAGTAGAGTTGATGTAGTGTTGTTTTGTTTCCACCTCTGTGTGTATAGTAGAGGTGATGTAGTGTTTTGTTTCCACCTCTGTGTGTATAGTAGAGGTGATATAGTGTTTTGTTTCCACCTCTGTGTGTAGAGTAGAGGTGATGTAGTGTTTTGTTTCCACCTCTGTGTGTATAGTAGAGGTGATGTAGTGTTTTGTTTCCACCTCTGTGTGTATAGTAGAGGTGATGTAGTGTTTTGTTTCCACCTCTGTGTGTATAGTAGAGGTGATGTAGTGTTTTGTTTCCACCTCTGTGTGTATAGTAGAGTTGATGTAGTGTGTTGTTTTGCCTTTAGTTCCACAGCTGACATGCTGGTTGAAATGAGGTAGTAGGGATTTTATATTCCCTTCATTAAAATCCCTGGCCAGTAGGAGTGCCGCCATTTTCTTGTTTTTTTTGTTTGCGGTCTTAGTGCCAGCATCGATTTGTAGCGGTAAAAGACAGCTACAAAAACATATATATTAAATCTCTCTTCGTATATATAGAGTAGTATTGTCTACAGTTTATCGTGAGTTATTGTAACTCAGGCGAGCAGAACCTTGAGACTTCCTTAATGTTAGAGAACACACACCAGCTGTTGTTAATAAAGAGACACACACCACCCCCCTTGAGTTCACGAGACGCTGCCGTTCTGTCCTGCCAATGTATATGAAAAACAGCTAGATTTATATTAACCGTGTTCTTGTTCAGTCACGAATCGGAGAAATGTATTACAGTCTTTCAGATCACGTTGATTGTCTTGAACGGAGCTCATCCAGTTTATTCTCCAGTGATTGCAAGTTCGCCAACAGAACGGAGGGTGAACACATTTTTTTTTCTCCACTCGCTGACGTAGTCACGTACTGAGCGTTGTGTCCTTCAGCGCCGACTCACTGAAGTAGAAGTGTTCATCAAAATGCAGGTTATTGCTCGCTGTTCTGACGTCCAGAGGCTTTATTTTCGGGTTATAATAAACAACGACGGAACCCATGACGTACAAAAAAAGTTACGATCGGCGCAACAACAACAAAAACGAACAAAATAGAACAATTGGTCAGGAGACTGTAAAACGGCTTCTATTCTCTCAAGCACCATTCTTAGGTTGTTGTAACGTAGACGTTTTGTGGTTGGAATTGCAGTGTAACGTACACGTTTTGTGGTTGGAATTGCAGTGTAACGTAGACGTTTTGTGGATGGAATTGCAGTGTAACGTAGACGTTTTGTGGTTGGAATTGCAGTGTAACGTAGACGTTTTGTGGATGGAATTGCAGTGTAACATAGACGTTTTGTGGATGGAATTGCAGTGTAACGTAGACGTTTTGTGATTGGAATTGCAGTGTAACTAAAACGTTTTGTGGTTGGAATTGCAGTATGTAATGAGAATTTAGGCGTGCGCTTGCAACTTTTGACAGACTTGTTTCGTCTGGACTAACAAAATGGAGATTTTCCTTTATTTTTTATTTTTATAAAGGTCCAATATTTTCACAATTGTTGTGATTGGAGGATAGCTTTGAGTGAGGGTGATCCAAACATGATCAAATCCTGTGTTTTCCTCAAACTCATTGATTAATTAATGTTCAAATTTAAAGATAGCAGGAATGCCAAACTCTTTGGCACATGACATGGAGTACAGGGAGTGTATTAGCTAATCTACTGAGAGCCGCGTCTCACAAAGACACGGCAGTTGGAACCAAAAATCTCTAATTTGGACTCATCAGACCAGATTTCCACCGGTTTAATGTCCATTGCTCGTGTTTCTTGACCCAAGCAAGTCTTTTCTTCTTATTGGTGTCCTTTTAGTAGTGGCTTTGCAGCAATTCAACCATAAAGGCCTGATTCATGCAGTCTCCTCTGAACTGTTGCGTTTGAGATGTCTGTTTAAGAAATATATATATTTAACTAGGCAAGTCAGGTAAGAGCGAATTCTTATTTACAATGACGGCCTACACCAGCCAAACCCGGACAACACTGGGCCAATTATGCACTGTCCTATGGGACTAATAATCACTGCCAGATGTGATACGAACCAGGGACTGTAGTGACGCCCCTTGCACTAAGATGCAGTGCCTTAGACCACAGCGCCACTCGGGAGTTACATTAACTCTGTGAAGCATTTATTCGGGCTGCAATTTCTGAGGCTGGTAACTCTAATGAACGTATCCTCTGCAGCAGAGGTAACTCTGGGTCTTCCTTTTATGTGCCGGTCCTCATAAAAGCCAGTTTCATCATAGCGCTTGATGGTTTTTGCGACTGCAATTGAATAAACTTTAAAGTTATTTAACATTTTCCGGATTGACTGACCTTCATGTCTTAAAGTAATGATGGACTGTCATTTCTCTTTGCTTATTTGAGCTGTTCTTGCCATAATATGGACTTGGTCTTTTACCAAATAGGGCTACTTTCTGTATACCACCCCTACCTTGTCACAACACAACTGATTGGCTCAAACGCATTAAGAATGAAATAAATTCCACTAATTAACTGTTAGCAAGGCACACCTGTTAATTGAAATGCATTCCAGGTGACTCCCTCATGAAGCTGGTTGAGATAATGTCAAGAGTGTGCAAAGCTTTCATCATGGCAAAGGGTGGATACTTTGAAGAATCTGAAATATAAAATATATATATTTTTATTTGTTTTAAGGCTAGGGGGCAGTATTTTGACGTCCGGATGAAAAGCATGCCCAAAGTAAACTGCCTGTTACTCAGGCCCAGAAGCTATGATATGCATATAATTGGTAGATTTGGATAGGAAACACTCTGAAGTTTCTAAAACTGTTTGAATAATGTCTGTGAGTATAACAGACCTGATTTGGCAGGCAAAACCCCGAGCACAATCCGTCCAGGGATTTTTTTGTTGTTGAGGTCAATGTGTTTCCCAATGGATTTCTATTGAAAGCCCTATTCATGAAGAACCTGGTTGCAGTTCCTATGGCTTCCACTAGATGTCAACAGTCTTTAGAAATTGGTTGATGTTTTTCCTTTGAGAAATGAAGAGGTATGGCTGTTCTTTGTAAGTGTCACTACAGGTGGACTCTATTGTTTGGTGCGCGTTAACTTGGAATGCGCTTCACATTGTTTTTATCCGGTAGTAGAAACAGTTTTTTCCGTCTTAAATTTTATCGATTATTTACGTTTTAGGGTACCTGAGGTTGGATTAGGAACGTTGTTTGAAATGTTTGGACCAAGTTTACAGGTAACTTATTAGAGACTTTGTAGGCATGTTGGGCGAGTTGAAACCGGTATATTTCTGAATCAAACGCTCCAAATAAATTGACATTTTTGGGACATAAAGAAGGACATTATCGAACAAAAGGACCATTTGTGATGTTTCTGGGACATGTTGGAGTGCCAACAGAAGATCTTCAAAGGTAAGGCATTAATTATATTACTATTTATTTACATTTACATTTAAGTCATTTAGCAGACGCTCTTATCCAGAGCAACTTACAAATTGGTGCATTCACCTTAAGATATCCAGTGGAAAAACCACTTTACAATAGTGCATCTAAATCTTTTGGGGGGGGGGGGTAGAAGGATTACTTTATCCTATCCCAGGTATTCCTTAAAGAGGTGGGGTTTCAGGTGTCTCCGGAAGGTGGTGATTGACTCCGCTGTCCTGGCGTCGTGAGGGAGCTTGTTCCACCATTGGGGTGCCAGAGCAGCGAACAGTTTGGACTGGGCTGAGCGGGAGCTGTGCTTCCTCAGAGGTAGGGAGGCGAGCAGGCCAGAGGTGGATGAACGCAGTGCCCTTGTTTGGGTGTAGGGCCTGATCAGAGCCTGAAGGTATTTATGACTTTTGTCGCGCACCTGTCTGGTTGAAATATGATTGTCATGTGTTTGTATGCGGGGCGCTGTCCTCAGATAATCGCATGGTCTGCTTTCGCCGTAAAGCCTTTTTGAAATCTGGCACAGCGGCTGGATTAACAAGAAGTTAAGCTTTATTTTGATGTATTACACATATATTTTCGTGAATGTTGAATATTGATATTCCTGTAGTTTGAATTTGGCGCGCTGCCATTTCACAGGATGTTGTCAAATCGATCCCGCTAAAGGGATCCATAAGAGGTTAACACTTTTTTGGTTACTACATGATTCCATATGTGTTATTTCATAGTGTTGATGTCTTCACTATTATTCTACAATGTAGAAAATAGTAAAAAAAAAAAAATACCCTTGAATGAGTAGGCGTGTCCCAACTTTTGACTGGTACTGTATATTCTGTAACTGTTGCACCAAAGCTCTAAACATATATACGTTTTACATTAGTTATCTTATTATTTTTTTGGTCCCACCCTTCAGTTCTACACAACCCCTCCCATCTATTTACAGTACATTTAACCTCTCTGGGCCAGTGGGATGCTTTCGTCCCACCTACTCAACAGCCAGTGTAATCTCGTGGCGCGATATTCAAATACCTTAGAAATGCTATTACTTCAATTTCTCAAACATATTACTATTTTACAGCATTTTAAAGACAAGACTCTCGTTAATCTAACCACACTGTCCGATTTCAAAAAGGCTTTACAACGAAAGCAAAACATTAGATTATGTCAGCAGAGTACCCAGCCAGAAATAATCAGACACCCATTTTTCAAGCTAGCATATAATGTCATATAAATCCAAACCACAGCTAAATGCAGCACTAACCTTTGATGATCTTCATCAGATGACAATCCTAGGACATTATGTTATACAATGCATGCATGTTTTGTTCAATCAAGTTCATATTTATATAAAAAAACTGCTTTTTACATTAGCATGTGACTAGCATGTGACTAGCATGTGACTAGCATTCCCACCGAACACTTCCGGTGAATTTACTAAATTACTCACGATAAACATTCACAAAAAACATAACAATTATTTTAAGAATTATAGATACAGAACTCCTTTATGCACTCGCTATGTCCGATTTTAAAATAGCTTTTCGGTGAAAGCACATTTTGCAATATTCTGAGTAGATAGCCCGGCCATCACAAGCTAGCTATTTTGACACCCACCAAGTGTGGTACTCACCAAACTCCGATTTACTATTAGAAAAGTTTGATTACCTTTGCTGTTCTTCGTCAGAATGCACTCCCAGGACTTCTACTTCAATAACAAATGTTGGTTTGGTTCCAAATAATCCATAGTTATATCCAAATAGCGGCGTTTTGTTCGTGCGTTCAAGACACTATCCGAAGGGTAAAGAAGGGTGACGCCCGACGCGTTTCGTGACAAAAAAATTCAAAATATTCCATTACCGTACTTCGAAGCATGTCAAACGCTGTTTAAAATCAATTTTTATGCGATTTTTCTCGTAAAAAAACGTTAATATTCCGACCGGGAGTCGTTGTTTTTGTTCAAAGAGAGAGAAAGTAAACATGGTGTCGGCTCGTGCACGCGCCTCCAGTCTCATTGTCCTCAGATCGACCTCTATCCAAATGCGCTAATGTTTTTCATCCATGGCCTGCAAAGCCACCATTCATCGTTCTGGCGCCTTCTGAGAGCCTATGGGAGCGTTAGAAAATGTCACGTTATGCCAGAGATCCCCTGTTTTGGTTAGAGATGATCAAGAAGGCCAAGAAATAGTTAGAGAGAGTGCTTCCTGTTTGGAATCTTCTCAGGTTTTGGCCTGCCAAATTAGTTCTGTTATACTCACAGACACCATTCAAACAGTTTTAGAAACTTTAGGGTGTTTTCTATCCAAATCAAACAATTATATGCATATTCTAGTTACTGGGCAGGAGTAGTAACCAGATTAAATCGGGTACGTTTTTTATCCGGCCGTGCAAATACTGCCCCCTATCCCCAACAGGTTAACAGACACTCTTATCCAGATCCAATGACAGTAGCAACTGCACCGTGGGAATTGAACCCACAACCCTTAGCGTTTCAAGCACCATGTTGTAGAAACTGAGCTACACAGGACTGAACACCATCCCGGTGTGATTTCTGTTGGCCATATATTTTTCAACTGCACCGTGACATTTATCAAAAAGTTCTGAACCTTTCTACTCTCATAGTTTCTACAGATAGTAAATTAAAGATTTATATATTTTTTGCTAAGATTATTATTATTATTATTATTATGATACTATTGATTGATGGACGATGACTTTTTAAATCACCCAGCGCTCTTGGTGGTTTTTCCCTCTTCCAGTGGGGTCAAGGGTCAAGGTAAATCTAGAGGCCGAAATGGCTGCCTTAGGGTATTGATCTGGTGTTACTGTTGTGTCACGACTGGTAATCCCTTAATGCAACATTGACGCACACACACACACACACACACACACACCTGTATGTCTGCTGAGTAGGTGTAAACTCTGTGTGAATTCTGGATGACTCAGTTGGGAATGTTTTATAATTAGCGAGTATTATGCAGTGTCAGTTTGCATCCCAAATGTCAGCCTATTCCCTTCCCAGTGCACTAGTGTTGATCAGCGCACCCCATAAGGGCGATATAGAAACAAGGGGGAATGGAAGGCGACAGTGTGAGTTAAGCTGACGAAATGCCTTCGAAAAACACTTTCCAACATCTATTCAGAGGGGTTTGGGTTAAATGAGGAGGACACATTTTCAGTTGAAAGCAGTCAGTTTGTCCAACTGACTAGGTATCCACCCCCCTGTTTCCATTCCCTATTCAGGGTTTCAAAGCTCTTTCTCCTCCTCCCACACATCTGTCCCACTGGGGCACACACTGGTTGAATCAACGTTGTTTCCACGTCATTTCATTTAAATTACGTTGACCCAACGTGGAATAAATGTTGAATTTGACGTCTGTGCCCAGTAGGGTGTTTGTTCAGGTGACTCTCTTTTGGGACTTTCTTGGAGGTGTGAGAGTGGGAAGAGGGGATGCTTTGTCTGCCCACTCACATGGTTAACTCTGTGTATGCAGGTTAATCATGTGAAATTAGGATGTCTTTTTAGATCCAGCCTATGGACTCTGATTTAACTATTTCTCAGCAATATAAATTCAGTATCAACGCTGTGATTTTACTGTAGTATTACCATATAAAGTGCTACGTTCTCTCTCTCTCTCTCTCGTACAGATGGTGCCAGCGCGTGGGTTGGCAGTGCCAACGACAGAGTGAGGAGAGCAGCTGCCCCCCTCCTCCAGAAAGCCAGGCCCCTCCGCAGCCCCCAGGAGGGTCCAGAGAGGAGGCAGACGACACCCCCCGTGGTCCATACCGCCCCCGCTGCAGCCCCCACCATTGCCGACATTGCTGCAGCTTTCGCCACCAGCATTGCCGCCAATGGTAAGTCCAGGGCCAACGTTATCTTCATCTTCCTCATCATCCTCCAGCCTTCTTCTTCTCCTTCCTCTCCTTCTTCTTCTTCTTCTTCTTGAATTTCTTATTGTCCTGGTTGAAACCAGAGCCCTGTGTCTATTCATGCATTTATCTCTAAATGCTCAGCTCTGGTTTTTAATGTCTCTGAAGTTTCGTTGCCAATGTTCTTATCTTCTCTCCCCTTGTGTCTCTCCTGTCCAATCACAGACCTGCCTCAGGAGAGCAAGGCCGCCCCCCACCAGCAGGCCCGTTCCCCTTCCCTCCAGGACATCCCACCGACCAACCAATGGGGATCTCATCGTTATGCTGGGTTCCGCCCTCAGAATGCCCATCGGCCTGGCTTCACCTGCCCACCCCAGGTAGACAGACTAGTCAGCACAGGAAGAAGATAAATGGAGGATTTGTTACTGTAAAGGGGATACTTATCTTCTACCTGTACTACTTTCTACATTGTAATAGTAGCAGCCCCTCATACTGCAGCCCTCATACTGCAGCCCCTCATACTGCAGCCCCTTTTACTGCAGCCCCTCATACTGCAGCCCCTTTTACTGCAGCCCCTCATACTGCAGCCCTCATACTGCAGCCCCTCATGCTGCAGCCCCTCATGCTGCAGCCCCTCATGCTGCAGCCCCTCATGCTGCAGCCCCTTTTACTGCAGCCCCTCATACTGCAGCCCCTCATACTGCAGCCCCTCATACTGCAGCCCCTCATGCTGCAGCCCCTCATGCTGCAGCCCCTCATGCGGCAGCCCCTCATACTGCAGCCCCTCATACTGCAGCCCCTCATACTGCAGCCCCTCATACTGCAGCCCCTCATACTGCAGCCCCTCATACTGGAGCCTCTCATTCAACAGCACCTCATTCAGCAGCCCCTCATACTGCAGCCCCTCATACTGCAGCCCCTCATGCTGCAGCCCCTCATACTGCAGCCCCTCATGCTGCAGCCCCTCATGCTGCAGCCCCTCATGCTGCAGCCCCTCATGCGGCAGCCCCTCATACTGCAGCCCCTCATACTGCAGCCCCTCATACTGCAGCCCCTCATACTGCAGCCCCTCATACTGCAGCCCCTCATACTGGAGCCTCTCATTCAACAGCACCTCATTCAGCAGCCCCTCATGCTGCAGCCCCTCATGCTGCAGCCCCTCATACTGCAGCCCCTCATACTGCAGCCCCTCATACTGCAGCCCCTCATACTGCAGCCCCTCATACTGCAGCCCCTCATGCTGCAGCCCCTCATACTGCAGCCCCTCATACTGGAGCCCCTCATACTGCAGCCCCTCATACTGGAGCCCCTCATACTGCAGCCCCTCATACTGCAGCCCCTCATACTGGAGCCCCTCATACTGCAGCCCCTCATACTGGAGCCCCTCATACTGCAGCCCCTCATACTGCAGCCCCTCATACTGCAGCCCCTCATACTGGAGCCCCTCATACTGCAGCCCCTCATACTGCAGCCCCTCATACTGCAGCCCCTCATACTGCAGCCCCTCATGCTGCAGCCCCTCATGCGGCAGCCCCTCATACTGCAGCCCCTCATGCTGCAGCCCCTCATGCGGCAGCCCCTCATACTGCAGCCCCTCATACTGCAGCCCCTCATACTGCAGCCCCTCATACTGCAGCCCCTCATACTGCAGCCCCTCATACTGGAGCCTCTCATTCAACAGCACCTCATTCAGCAGCCCCTCATGCTGCAGCCCCTCATGCTGCAGCCCCTCATACTGCAGCCCCTCATACTGCAGCCCCTCATACTGCAGCCCCTCATACTGCAGCCCCTCATACTGCAGCCCCTCATACTGGAGCCCCTCATACTGCAGCCCCTCATACTGCAGCCCCTCATACTGGAGCCCCTCATGCTGCAGCCCCTCATACTGCAGCCCCTCATACTGCAGCCCCTCATACTGCAGCCCCTCATGCTGCAGCCCCTCATACTGCAGCCCCTCATACTGGAGCCTCTCATTCAGCAGCTGGTTCAGGTTCCACCTCTTTACCGATCTGACCCTTTCTGCAGGTTTTATTAGTTTACTTTTCTTGGGTTTCTCCCACCGTGCTCAGAATTGGACTTATTTTCTCCTCTCCTCCTTTTTGTTTAGCATTGATTTATGCCTCCATCTCTGCAATCAAATCAGTTGGATTTGATTTTCCCTTTATTAGAGGGCAATTAAGTGAATGTGTTTTTATTGAGTTCGGGGGGTGGCTGGCTGGTCTGGCGTGTCTTAGCTCGCTGGAGCTTTCTGGTTGCCACCGTACGGCATCACGGTGCCTAAAAACAGTGAAATAAATAGACAATTGAAAATGCATCCTCTCCCCCTCGTCCCCACTGGACCCTGCCAGACTAGAGCAGGTGCTGAGACAAAAGCCAGCCAAATAGTTCTGTTTAGCAGCATGATCGATGGGCTGTTGCAAATTTATGGAGAGAGTTTGGAAGAGGGACTTTTGGAAGGGGGTCTATGAATGTTAAATGAGTGTGTGTGTGCGTGCGTGTGTGTGTGTGTGTGTGTATTTGTGTGTCTCTGTGGTTTTGTGAGTTTCTGATGTTTCACGTGTTGAATTGTGTGTGTATCACCCTGGCAGGGGGTAGATTTTAATAACAAACCTTCCCTAAGTGATCAGTTTTCTCTCTCCTCAATTTAAACGTAGGCTTGGCCAAACTTTCCCCTAGCGACCAGCCTACTCTCTCTCCTCAATTTACATGTAGACTTGACTAAACTATCCCAAGGTGATCAGCTCTCTCTCTCCTCAATTTACATGTAGACTTGACTAAACTATCCCCCAGTGATCAGCCCTCTTTCTTGGCCATGTTAGCCAGGCTGTGTGCTGTTGCTAGGCTACACAGGTCTCTTGTTCGTTGGTGTTTTAGCCTTTTTTCCCTTGTGTGTGTGTGTGTGTGTGTGTCTGTGTTTGTGTCTGTGAACTTTACCTCCTCACAGCGTTACCTCATTAAATATCTTAATTAAGTTAAAAGGTGATTTGAGCAGGAACATATTTTTTCATATTTATCATTAATTAGAGAGAAAAAAACAGGGAACAAATTAGCTCTGTGTAATGTGATTTCTGACAAATCTCTCCTGATAACACTACTATGGATTGGATTTCACTGGAAAGCCTGAGACAGTTTTATCTGTCTGTGTTTCCCCGACTCTTGTCTGTGTTTCCCCGACTCTTGTCTGTGTGTTTAGGGCTGTGGTTTGGTGGTAGTGGTACTATGCGCTACAGGGGAGACGTGGAAGCTGTGAAAGTTAACCCAGTCGTTAAGCCTTTTCGTCAGCTATCATCAGTTGAAATGGAGAATTTCTGTTCTGTGTTGCCTGTGGCCAGTGGTGTATGTGTGTGTGACTGTGTTTGTGCGTGGCTGTGTGTCTGACTGTGTGGGTGTGTGATGTGTTGCCTGTGGCCAGTGGT
The DNA here is from genome assembly GCF_901001165.1 of Salmo trutta. NCBI lineage: Eukaryota > Metazoa > Chordata > Actinopteri > Salmoniformes > Salmonidae > Salmo > Salmo trutta. Next base: position 41,688,020 of record NC_042990.1, on the reverse strand, counting down.
GTATGTGTGTGTGACTGTGTTTGTGCGTGACTGTGTGTCTGACTGTGTGTGTGTGTGTGTGTGTGTGTGTGTGTGTGGGTGTGTGATGTGTTGCCAGTGGTGTGGGTGTGATGTGTTGCCTGTGGCCAGTGGTGTGTGTGACTGTGTGTATGTGACTGTGTGTAACTGTGTGTGTGTGACTTTGTTTGTGTGACTGTGTGTTTGTGTGTGTGTGTCAAATTTAATCAAATCAAATTGTATTGGTCACATACACATGGTTAGCAGATGTTAATGCGAGTGTAGCGAAATGCTAGTGCTTCTAGTTCCTACAGTGCAGAAATATCTAACAAGCAATCTTAACAATTCCCAACAACTACCTAATACACACAAATCTAAAGGGGTGTGATTGCTTTTTAGAAGTCTGATGTCCTTGAGATAGAAGCTGTTTTTCAGTCTCTCGGTCCCAGCTTTGATGCACCTGTACTGACCTCACCTTCTGGATGATAGCGGGGTGAACAGGCAGTGGCTTGGGTGGTTGTTGTCCTTGATGATCTTTTTGGCCTTCTTGTGACATGGTGTGGTGTAGGTGTCCTGGAGGGCAGGTAGTTTGTCCCCGGTGATGCGTTGTGCAGATCGCACCACCCTCTGGAGAGCCTTGCGGTTGAGGGCGGTGCAGTTGCCGTACCAGGTGGTGATACAGCCCGACAGGATGCTCTCAATTGTGTATCTGTAAAAGTTTGTCAGGGTTTTGGGTGACAAGCCAAATTTCTTCAGCCTCATGAGGTTGAAGAGGCGCTGATGCGCCTTCTTCACCACGCTGTCTGTGTGGGTGGATCATTTCCGTTTGTCTGTGATGTGTACGCCGAGGAACGTAAAACTTTCCACCTTCTCAACTACTGTCCCTTCGGTGCTCTCTCTGCTGTTTCCTGAAGTCCACGATCATCTCCTTAGTTTTTTCGACATTGAGTGAAAGGTTGTTTTCCTGACACCACACTCCAATGGCCCTCACCTCCTCCCTGTAGGCCGTGTCGTCGTTGTTGTTATAATACTGTTGTTTCGTCTGCAAACTTGATGATTGAGTTGGAGGCGTGCATGGCCACGCAGTAATGGGTGAACAGGGAGTACAGGAGGGGGCTGAGCACGCACCCTTGTGGGGCCCCAGTGTTGAGGGTTAGCGAAGTGGAGATGTTTTTTCCTACCTTCAAATCAAATCAAATCAAATTTATTTATATAGCCCTTCGTACATCAGCTGAAATCTCAAAGTGCTGTACAGAAACCCAGCCTAAAACCCCAAACAGCAAGCAATGCATGTGAAAGAAGCACGGTGGCTGGGAAAAACTCCCTAGGAAAAACTCCTGAGAAAGGCCAAAAACCTAGGAAGAAACCTAGAGAGGAACCAGGCTATTTTTTATTTATTTCACCTTTATTTAACCAGGTAGGCAAGTTGAGAACAAGTTCTCATTTACAATTGCGACCTGGCCAAGATAAAGCAAAGCAGTTCGACAACATAGAAAAACACCGAGTTACACATGGAGTAAAACAACATACAATCAATGATGCAGTAGAAAAAAATAAGACTATATACAATGTGAGCAAATGATGTGAGATAAGGGAGGTAAAGGCAAAAAATGCCATGGTGGCAAAGTAAATAAAGTATGGCAAGAAAAACACTGGAATGGTAGATTTGTAGTTTGAAGAAAGTTAAAAGTTAAAATATAAATAATATGGTGCAAAGGAGCAAAATAAATTAAATAAATAAATACAGTAGGGGAAGAGTAGTTGTTTGGGCTAAATTAAAGATGGGCTATGTACAGGTGCAGAGATCTGTGAGCTGCTCTGACAGCTGGTGCTTAAAGCTAGTGAGGGAGATAAGTGTTTCCAGTTTTAGAGATTTTTGTAGTTCGTTCCAGTCATTGGCAGCTGAGAACTGGAAGGAGAGACGACCAAAGGAGGAGTTGGCTTTAGGGGTGACCAGAGAGATATACCTGCTGGAGCGCGTGCTACAGGTGGGTGCTGCTATGGTGACCAGTGAGCGGAGATAAGGGGGGACTTTACCTAGCAGGGTCTTGTAGATGACCTGGAGCCAATGTGTTTGGCGACGATTATGAAGTGAAGGCCAGCCAACGAGAGCATACAGGTCGCAGTGGTGGGTTGTATATGGGGCTTTGGTGACAAAACGGATGGCACTGTGATAGACTGCATCCAGCTTGTTGCTATGAGGGGTGGCCAGTCCTCTTCTGGCTGTGCCGGGTGGATATTATAACAGAACATGGTCAAGATGTTAAAATGTTCGTAAATGACCAGCATGGTCAAATAATAATAATCATAGTAATTGTCGAGGGTGCAACAAGCACGTCCGGTGAACAGGTCAGGGTTCCGTAGCCGCAGGCAGAACAGTTGAAACTGGAGCAGCAGCATGGCCAGGTGGACTGGGGACAGCAAGGAGTCATCATGCCAGGTAGTCCTGAGGCATGGTCCTAGGGCTCAGGTCCTCCGAGAGAAAGAAAGAAAGAGAGAAAGAGAGAATTAGAGAGAGCATATTTACATTCACACAGGACACCGGATAAGACAAGAGAATACTCCAGATGTAACAGACTGACCCTAGCCCCCCGACACATAAACTACTGCAGCATAAATACTGGAGGCTGAGACAGGAGGGATCAGAAGACACTGTGGCCCCATCCGATGATACCCCCGGACAGGGCCAAACAGGCAGGATATAACCCCACCCACTTTGCCAAAGCACAGCCCCCACACCACTAGAGGGATATCTACAACCACCAACTTACCGTCCGAAGACAAGGCCGAGTATAGCCCACAAAGATCTCCGCCACGGCACAACCCAAGGGGGGGGGCGCCAACCCAGACAGGAAGACCACGTCAGTGGCTCAACCTACTCAAGTGACGCACCCCTCCCATGGACGGCATGGAAGAACACCAGTAAGTCAGTGACTCAGCCCCTGTAAAAGGGTTAGAGGCAGAGAATCCCAGTGGGAAGAGGGGAACCGACAAGGCAGAGACAGCAAGGGCGGTTCGTTGCTCCAGCCTTTCCGTTCACCTTCACACTCCTGGGCCAGACTATACTTAATCATAGGACCTACTGAAGAGATAAGTCTTCAGTAAAGACTTAAAGGTTGAGACTGAGTCTGCGTCTCTCACATGGGTAGGCAGACCATTCCATAAAAATGGAGCTCTATAGGAGAAAGCCCTACCTCCAGCCGTTTGCTTAGAAATTCTAGGGACAATTAGGAGGCCTGCGTCTTGTGACCGTAGCGTACGTGTAGGTATGTACGGCAGGACCAAATCGGAAAGATAGGTAGGAGCAAGCCCATGTAATGCTTTGTAGGTTAGCAGTAAAACCTTGAAATCAGCCCTTGCCTTAACAGGAAGCCAGTGTAGGGAGGCTAGCACTGGAGTAATATGATCAAATTTTTTGGTTCTAGTCAGGATTCTAGCAGCCGTATTTAGCACTAACTGAAGTTTGTTTAGTGCTTTATCCGGGTAGCCGGAAAGTAGAGCATTGCAGTAGTCCAGACTAGAAGTAACAAAAGCATGGATTAATTTTTCTGCGTCATTTTTGGACAGAAAGTTTCTGATTTTTGCAATGTTACGTAGATGGAAAAAAGCTGTCCTTGAAGCAGTCTTGATATGTTCTTCAAAAGAGAGATCAGGGTCCAGAGTAACGCCGAGGTCCTTCACAGTTTTATTTGAGACGACTGTACAACCATCCAGATTAATTGTCAGATTCAACAGAAGATCTCTTTGTTTCTTGGGACCTAGGACAAGCATCTCTGTTTTGTCCGAGTTTAAAAGTAGAAAATTTGCAGCCATCCACTTCCTTATGTCTGAAACACAGGCTTCTAGCGAGGGCAATTTTGGGGCTTCACCATGTTTCATTGAAATGTACAGCTGTGTGTCGTCCGCATAGCAGTGAAATTTAACATTATGTTTTCGAATGACATCCCCAAGAGGTAAAATATATAGTGAAAACAATAGTGGTCCTAGGAAGGAACCTTGAGGAACACCGAAATTTACAATTGATTTGTCAGAGGACGAACCATTCACAGAGACAAACTGATATCTTTCCGACAGATAAGATCTAAACCAGGCCAGAACTTGTCCATGTAGACCAATTTGGGTTTCCAATCTCTCCAAAAGAATGTGGTGATCGATGGTATCAAAAGCGGCACTAAGATCTAGGAGCATGAGGACAGATGCAGAGCCTCGGTCTGACATCATTAAAAGGTCATTTACCACCTTCACAAGTGCAGTCCCAGTGCTATGATGGGGTCTAAAACCAGACTGAAGCGTTTCGTATACATTGTTTGTCTTCAGGAAGGCAGTGAGTTGCTGCGCAACAACTTTTTCTAAATTTTTTGAGAGGAATGGAAGATTCGATATAGGCCGATAGTTTTTTATAATTTCTGGGTCAAGATTCGGCTTTTTCAAGAGAGGCTTTATTACTGCCACTTTTAGTGAGCTTGGTACACATCCGGTGGATAGAGAGCCGTTTATTATGTTCAACATAGGAGGGCCAAGCACAGGAAGCAGCTCTTTCAGTAGTTTAGTTGGAATAGGGTCCAGTATGCAGCTTGAGGGTTTGGAGGCCATGATTATTTTCATCATTATGTCAAGAGATATAGTACTAAAACACTTTAGTATCTCCCTTGATCCTAGGTCCTGGCAGAGTTGTGCAGACTCAGGACAATGGAGCCCTGGAGGAATACCCAGATTTAAAGAGGAGTCCGTAATTTGCTTTCTAATGATCATGATCTTTTCCTCAAAGAAGTTCATAAATTTATTACTGCTGAAGTGAAAGCCATCCTCCATTTGCGAATGCTGCTTTTTAGTTAGCTTTGCGACAGTGTCAAAAAGAAATTTCGGATTGTTCTTATTTTCCTCAATTAAGTTGGAAAAATAGGATGATCGTGCAGCAGTGAGGGCTCTTCGATACTGCACGGTACTGTCTTTCCAAGCTAGTCGGAAGACTTCCAGTTTAGTGTGGCGCCATTTCCGTTCCAATTTTCTGGAAGCTTGCTTCAGAGCTCGTGTATTTTCTGTATACCAGGGAGCTAGTTTCTTATGACAGATGTTTTTAATTTTTAGGGGTGCAACTGCATCTAGGGTATTGCGCAAGGTTAAATTGAGTTCCTCGGTTAGGTGGTTAACTGATTCTTGTCCTCTGACGTCCTTGGGTAGGCAGAGGGAGTCTGGAAGGGCATCAAGGAATCTTTGGGTTGTCTGAGAATTTATAGCACGACTTTTAATCTTCCTTGGTTGGGGTCTGAGCAGATTATTTGTTGCAATTGTAAACGCAATAAAATGGTGGTCCGATAATCCAGGATTATCGGACCACCACCTGGGTGCGGTCCGTCAGAAAGTCCAGGACCCAATTTCACAGGCTGGGGTTGAGACCCAGGGCCTCCAGCTTGATGATGAGCTTGGAGGGTACTATGGTGTTGAATGCTGAGCTGTAGTCAATGAACAGCATTCTTACATAGGTATTATTTTTATCCAGATGGGATAGGGCAGTGTGATGGTGATTGCGTCATCTGCGGACCTGTTGGGGCGGTATGCAAACTGAAGTGGGTCTAGGGTGGCCGGTAAGGTGGACGTGATATGATCCTTGACTAGTCTCTAACATATACACGATTGCAAATACCACTCAAATGGACGGCAATTCATTCAAAGCTTATGGCAACTGGCATATGGCAAATGCCAAGTGTCATACTGCAAAAATCCCAAAGTGTGCGTGCGCTCCGCTGTAGATTTTCATATTGCTAATGGACATAAAGTCAAGACCCAAAGGTCAAATGTAGAAAATTTGAAAAAATAAATTCTAAAATGTATCACCCTCTATAAAAGTGTTTTTTGGACCATTTTTGACATTTTTTTTTATTTTGTCATTCATGCATATATAACAACTGTATGACATACCTTTGTCTTATTTTATTGAGATGTCCATGAGGCCTATGTTTTGTCCATTTGCAATATATGACCGTAGAAAGTCAAAAGTCAGTGAACCATGGCCAAATGGCATAAGAAATGTCCAACTGCCATATATAAGTATTGAAAGTGCCAAACCAGGATATTATGTCCATTTTCCATATATGAACATAGGAAGTCGTTTTCCAAACCCAGAAGTCGGTGAACCATGTCCATATGGCATTTATACTGCCCAAATGATATATATCACTATATTAAGCTCTGAATCAACCTAGAAGGTCTATTTGTCATGTATGATGAGGGAGAAGTGGGACTCCAAAATGACCAGGTGTGCCCTCTATTGGTTGGGCACGGGTGGGATCTTATTATGCACTATTATCATAATATAGACTCATCTTATTATATACTTTTATCTTATTCTAGACTCTTATCTAATTCTAGACTATTATCTATAAACCCTTATTTTATTTTAGACTATTATCTAAAAACCCTTATCTTATTCTAGACTTATCTTATTCTAGACTATTATCTTATTCTAGACCCTTATCTTATTCTAGACTATTATCTATAAACCCTTATCTTGTTCTAGACTGTTATCTTGTTCTAGACTGTTATCTTGTTCTAGACTGTTATCTTGTTCTAGACTATTATCTTATTCTAGACTATTATCTATAAACCCTTGTCTTATTCTAGACACTTATATATATAAACCCTTATCTTATTGTAAACTATTATCTATAAACCCTTGTCTTATTCTAGACACTTATTGTCATGTCCTGACCAGTAAAAGGGGTTGTTTGTTATTGTAGTTTGGTCAGGGCGTGGCAGGGGGTGTTTGTTTTTATGTGTTTCGGGGTTTTTGGGTTAATGTTCTATGTTAGTATATTTCTATGTTTGTTCTAGTTTTTCTATTTCTATGTTTTAGTTTATTGGGTTGACCTTCAATTCGAGGCAGCTGCTCCTCGTTGCCTCTAATTGAAGGTCCTATTTAGTAGGGGTGTTTTTTCATGGGGTTTTGTGGGTAGTTGTTCCGTGTGTAAGCTGTGTGCCTTACAGGACTGTTTTTCGTCGTTGTTTTTGTTTAAGTGTTTATTTTGGTTTTCTTCACAATAAAGAAGATGAGTATACACATTCCCTCTGCACCTTGGTCCCATCTTTACGACGAACTTGACACTTATCTTATTCTAGACTCTTATATATAAACCCTTATCTTATTGTAAACTATTATCTATAAACCCTTATCTTATTGTAAACTATTATCTATAAACCCTTATCTTATTCTAGACTCTTATATATAAACCCTTATCTTATTCTAGACTCTTATATATAAACCCTTATCTTATTGTAAACTATTATCTATAAACCCTTATCTTATTGTAAACTATTATCTATAAACCCTTATCTTATTCTAGACTCTTATATATAAACCCTTATCTTATTCTAGACTCTTATCTTATTCTAGACTATTATCTTATTCTAGACTATTTTATTCTAGACTATTATCTATAAACCCTTATCTTGTTATAGACTCTTATCTTGTTCTAGACTCTTATCTTATTACTGACAATTATCTTATTCTAGACTATTATTTTATTCTAGACTATTATCTTATTCTAGATTATTTTATTCTAGACTTATCTTATGAAACTGTATGTGCGTCTATGTGTGTTCCTGTGTGTGCGTGTGCATGTGTGTGTGTGTGTACCTCTGTGTGTAATTGAATATGGGAAAGGGGGTTTATTTCTACGGGTGTCACCTCCTGATGGATGCTCCTCATAAGAGAGCTGCACTCAGAGATCATCCTTCAACCTCCCTCTCTCCCTGATCCCCCATCTCTCCTTCCCTCCCTCCATTCCTCCTTACTTCCCTCCTTCCCCATCCCTCCCCCCCTGATCCTCCATCTCTCAGTCCCTCCCTCCCTCCTTCCCCTTTCTCTCCTCTCTTTTATTCTCTTATTCTCTCTTCTCTCTGCGGTGGTCGTGACGGGGGCATGGGTGTCACAGTGAATTTCATGCTGGCGTGTGTGTGTGTGTGTGTGTGTGCCGTGTCTTCTGTGCCCTAATTACTGGGTAGGCAGGCCATCTTCAAAGATGTGGCGTGTGACAATCTCTCTCTCCCGCTGCGCGCCCTCACTCCCTCCCTTCCTACCTCCCTCCCTCCTTCCTTCCCCAGTGCAGCCAGCCCCTCTCCACTGCTCATGAATTCCCACCTACACAGTATGGACGCTACATATACTTCCTTGGGCCATTCAGTGTACTTGTACTTCCTCCTAGCCTATTTCCTTTAGCCTACTTCCTGTAGCCTACATCCTGTAGCCTATAGGAAGGCAGAGAAGGTGTATTTACAGGTGAAGTCGGAAGTTCTTCGGTTGGAGTCATTAAAACTCATTTTTCAACCACTCCACAAATTTCTTGTTAACAAAACTATAGTTTTGGCAAGTCGGTTAGAACATCTACTTTGTGCATGACACAAGTCATTTTGCCAACAATTGTTTCCAGACAGATTATTTCACTTATAATTCACTGTATCACAATTCCTGTGGATCAGAAGATTACATACACTAAGTTGACTGTGCCTTTAAACAGCTTGGAAAATTCCAGAAAATGATGTCATGGCTTTAGAAGCTTCTGATGGGCTAATTTACATAATTTGAGTCAATTGGAGGTGTACCTGTGGATGTATTTCAAGGCCTACCTTCAAACTCAGTTCCTCGTTGCTTGACATCATGGAGAAATCAAAAGAAATCAGCCACGACATCAGAAAAAAAATTGTAGACCTCCACAGGTCTGGATCATCCTTGGGAGCAATTTCCAAACTCCTGAAGGTACCACGTTCATCAGTACAAACAATAGTACGCAAGTATTAACACCATGCGACCATAAAGCCGTCATACCACTCAGGAAGGAGATGCGTTCTGTCTCCTAGAGATGAACGTACTTTAACCTCTCTGGGGTATGTGGGACGCTAGTGTCCCACCCGTGGGACACACTATTCAACAGCCAGTGAAATAGCAGGGCGCCAAATTCAAAACAACAAATCTCATAATTCAAATTTCTCAAACATACAACTATTATACCCCATTTTAAAGATACACTTCTCGTTAATCCAACCACATTGTCCAATTTCAAAAAGGCTTTATGGCAAAAGCATAACATTAGATTATGTTAGGACAGTGCCTAGACAAGAAAAACCATAGCCATTTTCCAAGCAAGGAGAGGTGTCACAAAAACCAGAAATACAGCTAAAATTAATCACTAACCTTTGATGATCTTCATCAGATGGCACTCATAGGACTTCATGTTACACAATGTGTGTATGTTTTCCTCGATAAAGTTCATATTTATATCCAAAAACCCCATTTTACATTGGCGTGTAATGTTCAGAAATGTTTTGCCTCCCAAAACTTCCGGTGAATGTGCACATCAATTTACAGTAATACTCATCATAAACATTGATAAAATATGCAACTGTTATTCAAAGAATTATAAATACACTTCTCCTTAATGCAACCGCTGTGTCAGATTTCATAAAAGCTTTACAGCGAAAGCACACTTTGCAATAATCTGAGTACGGCACTCAGTCACAAAACCAAACCCGCCATTTTGTGGAGTCAACAAAACTCAGAAATAGCATTATAAATATTCACTTACCTTTGACCTTCATTGGAATGCACTCCCAGGAATCCCAGTTCCACAATAAATGTTCATTTGTTTTGATAAAGTCCATATTTATGTCCAAATACCTCCGTTTTGTTTGCGCGTTCAGTCGAGTAATCCAAATCCACTGTGCTCGCATAGTTAGTTCAGACGAAAAGTCCAAAAAGTTATTACAGTTCATAGAAACATGTCAAACGATGTATAGAATCAATCTTTAGGATGTTTTTATCATAAATCTTCCAGAATATTCCAACCAGACGATTCCTTTGTCTTCAAAAAAGAAAAGGAACACAGCTAACTCTCACGTGAGCGCATGCCACTGAGCATGCCACTGAGCATGCGCATGCCACATCTAGAGGAAGCCTTAGGAAGTGCAAAATGACCCCACAGACACTGTATATTGGATAAGTAATCACTTGAAAAACTACAAACCTCAGATTTCCAAACTTCCTGCTTGGATTTTTCTCAGGTTTTTGCCTGCCATATGAGTTCTGTTATACTCATAGACATCATTCAAACAGTTTAGAAACGTCAGAGTGTTTTCTATCCAAATATACTAATAATATGCATATCTTAGCTTCTGGGACTGAGTTGCAGGCAGTTTACTCTGGGCACCTTCTTCATCCGGATGTCAAAATACTGCCCCCTACCCTAGAGAGGTTAATGCGAAAAGTGCAAAACAATCCTTGAACAACAGCAAAGGACCTTGTGAAGATGCTGGAGGAAAAAGGTACGAAAGTATCTATATCCACAGTAAAACGAGTCCTATATCGACATAACCTGAAAGGCCACTCAGCAAGGAAGAAGCCACTGCTCCAAAACCTTAAAAAAGCCAGACTACGGTTTGCAGCTGCACATGGGGACAAAGATCATACGTTTTGGAGAAATGTCCTCTGGTCTGATGAAACAAAAATAGAACTGTTTGGCCATAATGACCATCGTTATTTTTGGAGGAAAAAGGGGGAGGCTTGCAAGCCGAAGAACACCATCCCAAACGTGAAGCACGGGGGTGGCAGGATTATGTTGTGGGGGTGCTTTGCTGCAGGAGGGACTGGTGGACTCCACAAAATAGATGGCATCATGAGGCAGGAAAATTACGTGGGTTTATTGAAGCAACATCTCAAGACATGAGTCAGGAAGTTAAAGCTTGGTCGCAAATGGGTCTTCCAAATGGACAATGACCCCAAGCATACTTCCAAAGTTGTGGCAAAATGGCTTAAGGACAACAAAGGTATTGGAGTGGCCATCACAAAGCCCTCAATCCTATAGAAAATTTGTGGGCAGAACTGAAAAAGTGTGTGTGAGCAAAGATGCCTACAAACTTAACTCAGTTACACCAGCTCTGTCAGGAGGAATGGGCCAAAATTCACCCAACTTATTGTGGGAAGCATGTGGAAGGCTACACGAAACGCTTGATCCAAGTTAAACAATTTAAAGGCAATGCTACCAAATACTAATTGAGTGTATGTAAACTTCTGACCCACTGGGAATGTGATGAAAGAAATAAAAGCTGAAATAAATAACTCTACTATTATTCTGACATTTCATATTCTTAAAATAAAGTGGTGATCCTAACTGACCTAAGACAGAGAATTTTTTTACCAAGATTAAATGCCATGAATTGTGAAAAACTGAGTTTTAAATGTATTTGACTAAGGTGTATGTAAACTTCCGACTTCTACTGTAACTCATCTGGTGCTTTAGAAGGACTTTGTTGTTGTTGTCGATGCTTGTTTATGCAATCTCAACAAACAGTTAGAATGTCATACAATACCGGAACCGTTTTTCCTCACACTTTCTATGTTGTAATGTAGTTGTTGTTTTACTGCTCCTGTGTTTTCTCTGCATTAACCTGTTACATCTAGGGGGCAGTAATTTCACGGCTGGATAAAAAACGTACCCGATTTAATCTGATTATTAGTCCTGCCCAGAAACTGGAATATGCATATAATTATTAGCTTTGGAGAGAAAACACTCCAAAGTTTCTGAAACTGTTTGAATGGTGTCTGTGAGTATAACAGAACTCCTATGGCAGGCAAAAACCTGAGATGCTTCTGTTCAGGAAGTACCCTGTCTGAACATTTCTTGCCCTTCTTTATTATCTCTGTCGTTTACAAAGGATCTCTGCTCTTACGTGACACTTCTCACGTCAACAATGGAGTCTCACAGCCCGGGAAAAACAGGAATGATGTCATTCAAAGCCCTGGCTGAAGCACACGAGAGCAAATGCTGAGTGGTCAGTCAATGGACTAAGCCTTAGGCGCGTGACACGCCCCGCCCCCGGCTTTCGGTTTTTTCCTCAGTTTACATACAGGCAGATTCCCGGTCGGAATATTATCGCTTCTCTACGAGATAAATTGCATAAATATTGGTTTTAAACAGCGGTTGACATGCTTCGAAGTACGGTAATGGAATATTTCGAAATTTTTTGTCATATTTTGCGTCATGCTCGTGGCCGAGATTTAGCGTTGGGATAGTGTCTAGAACGCACGAACAAAACGTCGCTGTTTGGATATAACGATGGATTATTTGGGACCAAACCTACATTTGTTATTGAAGTAGAAGTCCTGGCAGTGTATTCTGATGAAGAACAAGCAAGGTAAGAACATTTTTCTTATAGGAAATGTGATTTTGGTGAAGGCTACACTGGGTGGGTGTCTAAATAGCTAGCCCTGTAACGCCGGGCTATGTACTTACATTATTGCAAAATGTGCTTCATCCGAAAAGCTATTTTAAAATCGGACATATCGAGTGCATAGAGGAGTTCTGTATCTATAATTCTTAAAATAATTGTTATGCTTTTTGTGAACGTTTATCGTGAGTAATTTAGTAAAATCACCGGAAGTGTTCGGTGGGAATGCTAGTTCTGAACGTCACATGCTAATGTAAAAAGCTGGTTTTTGATATAAATATGAACTTGATTGAACAGACATGCATGTATTGTATAACACAATGTCCTAGGTGTGTCATCTGATGAAGATCATCAAAGGTTAGTGCTGCATTTAGATATGGTTTGGGTTTATGTGACATGATATGCTAGCTTGAAAAATGGCTGTGTGATTATTCCTGGCTGGGTACTCTGCTGACATAATCTAATGTTTTGCTTTCGCTGTAAAGCCTTTTTGAAATCGGACAGTTTGGTTAGATAAAGGAGAGTCTTGTCTTTAAATAGCTGTAACATAGTCATATGTTTGAAAAGTGTAAGTTTTCGGATTTAGAGGAGTTTGAATTTCGCGCCCCGCCCATCATTGGATATTGGAGCAGACGTTCCGCTAGCGGAACGTGTAGATGTAAGAGGTTTTAACTAACTATTCTTAACATTCTGTAGCAGTTTTATAGTCATTGTGATTGTGGCCCTTTTCTACGAAGGACTGCGTAACTATCTTTGGAATCAGCGGTTTGTTTCTTCTTTCCAACAGCGCCAGCGCATTGGGTCGGAGAGCTTTCTTCTGTGTGTTTGTGTATAGCCTGCGGCAGCAATGCATGCTGGTTGCACTGTGAATTATGTCTCTCTGTCTCTTCATCTGTTATATATATATATGCTTCTTGGTCATTGATATTCATCATTAGTATTCATAATGTACTAAAAGGTTTGATTAGCCTGAGCTAGTATCTAGTGTGTGTGCTGGAGTTGGTGTGTGTGTGTGTGTGTGTTGCATGATAAAGTGTACTGTAGTGTTTGCTGCAGGTGTATTAGGCTATAGCCCACTGATTTACCCCGTCCTATCCCTCTGATTTAAAACTCTTACCCCTGTCCTATCCCTCTGATTAAAACTAACTCTTACCCCCGTCCTATCCCACTGATTAAAACTAACTCTTACCCCGTCCTATCCCTCTGATTAAAACTAACTCTTACCCCCGTCCTATCCCTCTGATTAAAACTAGCTCGTACCCCGTCCTATCCCACTGATTAAAACTAACTCTTACCCCCGTCCTATCCCACTGATTAAAACTAACTCTTACCCCCGTCCTATCCCTCTGATTAAAACTAACTCTTACCCCTGTCCTATCCCTCTGATTAAAACTAACTCTTACCCCCGTCCTATCCCTCTGATTAAAACTAACTCTTCCCCGTCCTATCCCTCTGATTAAAACTAACTCTTACCCCCGTCCTATCCCTCTGATTAAAACTAACTCTTCCCCGTCCTATCCCACTGATTAAAACTAACTCTTACCCCCGTCCTATCCCTCTGATTTAAACTAACTCTTACCCGTCCTATCCCTCTGACTAAAACTAACTCTTACCCCGTCCTATCCCACTGATAGTTGCATAACGGGCCTCTTGTTTCCCAGTTTGACTGAAACCAAAGGCCTGATAGCCAATCGGAAGGACAGACAGACAGAGATCAACACCTTCCTCTTTTTAGTGAGGGACATTCTCTTGTTGCGGAGGGACACGAGTGACAGACAGACAGACAGACAGACAGACAGACAGACAGACAGACAGACAGACAGACAGACAGACAGACAGACAGACAGACAGACAGACAGACAGACAGACAGACAGACAGACCCCTCCCAAACTGGTAGACATAAACTACTCTGCCTGGTGTTGGCGAGGTGAGAAACGGTGGGAATTCAAACCTGCAGACAGAAACAGAAATCAGTGAAACGTCTAGCTTTGATTTTACATTTGATAAAGTCTTCAACTAACGTGAATTCAACATGAAATCAACCAAAACCATTCACCATGTCATTGGATTTAGGTTAAAAGTTGGATGGGGAATAAAAAGACGAAATGCCCTTTTTTTATGTTGATGACTAATTGTAAATCCAATCAGTTTTCCACATTGATTCAACGTCGTCGTATAGATGTTGTGGGGTTTGAAACGACGTGGAAGTGAGGTGACCAACGGTTGGAATTTAAACTGGTAGACGGAAACTATTTCTCTGGGAATTTCACCGTTAATGTTTTTAGAGACGTGACATCTCTTTGGATGAAGTGACCCGATGAAGGTTGGGATTAAATTAATAAAAGCCATTCGGATAAATCATATTACTTTGGAATGACGGTCACGAAATGTGGAGCTATTAACACTGATGTATTTGAATAGGGCTTTGATTCAAATAACCCCTATACATTATATGTTAATGTGATGCAAATGTAAGGGCGTTTGCACTTTGCATATATGCACTTATTAAAACATTGGCAGTGGTAGTATTTTGTTAATCAACTCCCATAAATAGATGACTGATTGTCTCAGTAGCATCGCAGGGTCTCTATGACTAATGCAACAGGCGGGGAAAGATATTAAATGTGACACGCGGGTAAATGGCCTCCAACACTCTACTCAACAAATTGGATGCAGTCTGTCACATTGTCATCCGTTTTGTCACCAAAGCCCCATACACTACTCACCACTGCGACCTGTACGCTCTCGTTGGTTGGCCCTCGCTTCATATTCGTCGCCAAACCCACTGGCTACAGGTCATCTACAAGTCTTTGCATGGTAAATCCCTGCCTTATCTCAGCTCACTGGTCACCATAGCAGCACCCACCTGTAGCACGCGCTCCAGCAGGTATATCTCTCTGGTCACCCCCAAAGCCAATTCCTCCTTTGGCCGTCTCTCCTTCCAGTTCTCTGCTGTCAATGACTGGAACGAACTGCAAAAATCTCTGAAGCTGGAGACTCATATCTCCCTCACTAGCTTTAAGCACCAGCTGTCAGAGCAGCTCACAGATCACTGCACCTGTACACAGCCCATCTGTAAATAGCCTATCTATCCTATCTATCTATCCTATCTATCTATCCTATCTATCTATCCTATCTATCTATCTATCTATCTATCTATCTATCTATCTATCTATCTATCTATCTATCTATCTATCTATCTATCTATCTATCTATCTATCTATCTATCTATCTATCTATCTATCTATCTATCTATCTATCTATCTATCTATCTATCTATCTATCTATCTCATCCCCATACTTTATTTATTTATTTATCTTGCTCCTTTGCACCCCAGTATCTCTACTTGCACATTCATCTTCTGCACATCTATTGTTCCAGTGTTTAATTGCTATATTGTAGTTACTTCGCCACCATGGCCTATTTATTGCCTTAACTTACCTCATTTGCACTCACTGTATATAGACTTTTTGTTTTCTTTTGTTCTACTGTATTATTGACTGTATGTTTGTTTTATTCCATGTGTAACTCTGTGTTGTTGTATGTTGTCGAACTGTTTAGCTTTATCTTGGCCAGGTCACAGTTGTAAATGAGAACTTGTTCTCAACTAGCCTACCTCGTTTAATAAAAGGTGAAATAAAAAAAATAAAAACATTCCTCAGATCATGGTTGCCTATGGATGTCACGATACAAACAAGTGTGTGAGTGTGTCAGAGAGAGAGATAGAAATAAAGAGAGAGAGTCTAGAACTCTGTAGAACACAGCGGAACAGGAATCGACCGTGCAGAAAGAGGAGCACACCATCTCTCCGTCTGGGTGTCTTCTTAACCTCCTGTCTCCTCCTGGCTTTACCCTCACCAGCTGTTGAACAGAGGGATAGAGTAGGGAACGAGGGATAGAGAGAGTGATTTGATGAGAAGGAGGATGAGGGATGAAGGATGAGGCTAGGACACAAACTAGTGTGTAGCTAAGCAACACCAGAGGCAGAAGAGAAAACATCACCAGCCTAGTTGCTCTACAGTGATTTTCACACTAGATGATGTGACGATCTGAGAGTGGCCTGTTTGTCCCTGGTGATCACTGTCATGACATGTTGACTTCCTTTAAAAATGGCTGCTAACTAACTAAAACCAGAAAGTGGAGCGGGTCGAGAGTTTCAACTTCCCTGGTGTCCACGTCACCAACAAACTATCATGGTCCAAACACACCAAGACAGTCGTGAAGAGGGCACGACAAAAACCTTTTCCCCGTCAGGAGACTGGAAATATTTGGCATGGGTCCTCAGATCCTCAAAAGGTTCTATATCTGCACCATCGAGAGCATCATGACTGGTTGCATCACCGCCTGGTACGGCAACTGCTCGGCATCTGACTGTAATGCACTACAGAGGGTAGTACGTACGGCCCAGTACAGCACTGGGGCCAAGCTGCCTGCCATCCAGGACCTCTATACCAGGCGGTGTCAGAGGAAGGCCCTAAAAATTGCCAGTCTCCAGTCACCAGACTGTTTTCTCTACTACCGCACGGCAAGAGCAACCGGAGCGCCAAGTCTAGGTCCAAAAGGCTCCTCAACAGCTTCTACCCCCAAGCCATAAGACTGCTGAACAATTAATGAAATCGCCACCGGACAATTTACATTGACAGCATTTTACGCTAAGGTCTACACCTGTTGTATTCAGCATTTCACTGTGAGGTCTACACTTGTTGTATTCAGCATTTCACTGTGAGGTCTACTACACCTGTTGTATTCAGTATTTCACTGTGAGGTCTACACTTGTTGTATTCAGCATTTCACGCTAAGGTCTACACTTGTATTCAGCATTTCACTGTGAGGTCTACTACACCTGTTGTATTCAGCATTTCACTGTGAGGTCTACTACACCTGTTGTATTCAGCATCTCACTGTGAGGTCTACTACACCTGTTGTATTCAGCATTTCACTGTGAGGTCTACTACACCTGTTGTATTCAGCATTTCACTGTGAGGTCTACTACACCTGTTGTATTCAGCATTTCACTGTGAGGTCTACTACACCTGTTGTATTCAGCATTTCACTGTGAGGTCTACACTTGTTGTATTCAGCATTTCACTGTAAGGTCTACTACACCTGTTGTATTCAGCATTTCACTGTGAGGTCTACTACACCTGTTGTATTCAGCATTTCACTGTGAGGTCTACACTTGTTGTATTCAGCATTTCACTGTGAGGTCTACTACACCTGTTGTATTCAGCATTTCACTGTGAGGTCTATACTTGTTGTATTCAGCACATGTGACAAATAAAGTTTGATTTGATCTACTAACCAATAGGGTGCTTTGTCCTTCCAGGGCTGTGATGTCAGGACATCCGGGATGACAACTAGAATGTCCCTTGGCCCTGGCTGCATGTCTGGGGACGGACACTCCCAGAAGCCCACACCTCACCTGTACAGGTACAGAGAGACCCCACACACACAAACACACTCACTCACTCACTGCACACTTTCTCCACCACCACCCACCCCATCTCTCTCTTTATCCACCACCCACCCTCCCTCTCTCTCTCTCTCCACCCCCCTCTCTCTCTCTCTCGTCTCTCAAACCAATCCTCCACCTCTCTCTCTCTCTTCTGCCAACCCCCCATCCTCTCATCTCTCCACCCCCTCTCTCTCTCTCCACCCTCTCTCTCTCTCTCCACCCCCTCTCTCTCTCTCCAACCCTCTCTCTCTCACCCCCTCTCTCTCTCTCTCCACCCCTCTCTCTCTCTCTCTCTCGCTCTCCACACCCCTCTCTCTCTCTCTCCCTCCCACCCCTCTCCTCAGCTCTCTCTCCACCCTCCTCTGCCTCTCTCTCTCGCATCCTCTCCACCCCTCGCTCTCTCTCCCTCCACCTCGCCTCTCTCTCCGGTCCACCCCTCTCTCTCTCTTGCTCTCTCCTAACCAAAACGACACCTCTCTCTCTCTCTCCTCCTCCCCTCGCCGCTCCTCTCCTCCACCCCTCTCGTCTCTCTCTCCCCTCTCCTCTCTCTTCCAACCCTCTCGCTCATCTCATATCCCCTCGTCTCTCTCCTCCACCCGCTCTCTCTCATCCTCTCTCCCTCCATCTCTCTCTCTCTCATCTCCAGCCTCTCTCTCTCCTCCACACCCTCTCATCTTCCTTCCCTCTCTCTCTCCTCTCCTACACCCCTCTCTCTGCATCTCTCCACCCTCTCTCATCTCTCTCCTCCCCCCTCTCATCTCCTGCACCCCTCTCTCTCTCCTTCCAACACACTCGCTCT
>NC_042990.1:41619551-41664551 GCF_901001165.1 Salmo trutta | reverse complement strand
GATCGTCTACACCCTCTCTCTTCCTCCCCTCTCCCCTCTCCCCCCGTCTACCCTCTTCCCTCTCCCCCCATCTACCCTCTCCCCCCTCCCCTTCCCTGACCTCTGATGCCTGAATATTCAGACCACTTGACATCCAATGCATACATGAATGTTAATGGGTCGGGTCTGCATGTCAAATGGGAACCTAATTCCTACAGAGTGCACTTCTACTGGGCCCACAGGGGCTCTGGTCAAAAGGACATAGTGCATTTGGGATGCAGGCATAGGCCAACCTCTGGGCCTATCAGATCACAGGGAGAATGAGGAGCTGGAGTTAAGATATACAGCTATAGAGAGAGACAGACGGACTGGAACACTGACTCACCGGACCACAGGACCGACAGACTGGAACACAAATGGCTGGGCTCAGACTCTCTACAGTGTGTATTAGTGGAGTCAGTCTCTCTACAGTGTGTATTAGTGGGTTCAGTCTCTCTACAGTCAGACTGTCTGTCAGACTGTCTGTCAGACTGTTTGTCAGACTGTCTGTCTGTCTGTCTGTCTGTCTGTCTGTCTGTCTGTCTGTCTGTCTGTCTGTCTGTCTGTCTGTCTGTCTGTCTGTCTGTCTGTCTGTCTGTCTGTCTGTCTGTCTGTCTGTGGTAAATCAGAGTTTGTAATCCTTCGCCTTGGTAAAACATTGAGTAGGGCACGCTGTGCTCTAAGAAACACTGACGTCCTTTTAAGATAGACTTTTCAGAAACATATCTGTTGACATCACATTATGTTATGTGTGTGTGTGTGTGTGTGTGTGTGTGTGTGTGTGTGTGTGTGTGTGTGTGTGACTTTATTAGGCAGATAATGCGCTTGCCTCTAGACAGTATAGATGTAGTTTTTGATTTCAGTGATTGTCCCTTGCCTAGCCCTGTTGGGCTCAGCATGGAATCCAGATGTGTTTAACCAGGCGTACACTGTATTGACTTTTGACAAACAGATTTTTAATGTTTTTTTGAAAACACTGCTTGTTGAATGATTTTTAACAACGCACATTCAAATGTCAAATGTCAGAAGCAATTGCTTTAATTAAACAGCTTTCAACTGAATATTGGTATTCAACTGAATACCATTTTGTTCTATTTCAATGATACCTGAATTAGAAGGCACATTATGTTTACAACAAGCTAACAGAAAACAGTTCATACGTTGGCAAACTATTCAGCTAACAGTCTGCCTTTTGTTGACCTCTTTGTCAGCTGACAGCACAGCCATCCCAGTGGTACTGATACCCTTCTCCCGTCCAACCCTACAGCACCACCAGGATTCAGCCGGGCGGCCCGAGGCCCCAGACAGAACATCTTCTAACCCTTAACCCAATGAGACGGCGGCCATTTTAAATGATTTGTCTTCGATTTTTGTTTGTTTATTTTTTTTATTATTTTTATATTATTGTTTAATTAGTACATTAATTAGTTTGCCTCTGTTTTTAGCTTTGTAATAAATACTTGTTTTATGCATACTTTCCTTTTTGTTGATGTTGGTACTTTATTGTCTTGATGTTCTTACTTTAGATTGGAGTGAATAATGTTATAATATAAATTCAATCATCTCTATTTTAACTTTGTAATGGATGTTTTAAAAAAAAAAAATGTATACAGCTTGATATTATGAAAAAGCAGCTCAGACATAGAACATGTACTAATGGACCGTAGCCATTGGGTTCTACCGCGCTGATATACCGTGCATTATAGGGAAATAATGCACGCTCTAGAATGCCCCTCAGGCCAATCACGATGAAATGAAGTAATAAGGCCCAAGAGGGTGTGGTATATGACCAATTTACCACGACTGTGGGCCGTTCTTGTGCACGACGCAACGCAGAGTACAGCGCGGCTACATCTCTTAGCCTTGGTATATTAGCCGTATATCCCAAAATCCCCGTTGCGCCGTATTTTATATTGTAAACTGGTTACCAACGTCATTAGAGGAGTAAAAATAAATGTTTTGTCATACCTGTGGTATACCACGTCTGTCAGCCAATCAGCATTCAGGCCTCGATCCGCCCCAGGTTTATATGAATAAATAATGCATTTCAAATCATTGCATTTTTCCTCCGTTCTGGGCTACAATGCATATTTCATCAGGCCAGTGAAATATTAAGCACACTTACAATTTTATATTCTCTCACTTCCAAAGGGGGTTTTACTTAGTTGTATTTCAACAATATCACACTTCAGACAGACTGTTGTTTTGTTGATTCAGACTGGTCTCTACTGTTGTTTTGTTGATTCTGACTGGAGTCTCTACTGTTGTTTTGTTGATTCAGACTGGTCTCTACTGTTGTTTTGTTGATTCAGACTGGTCTCTACTGTTGTTTTGTTGATTCTGACTGGAGTCTCTACTGTTGTTTTGTTGATTCAGACTGGAGTCTCTGCTGTTGTTTTGTTGATTTCAGACTGGAGTCTCTACTGTTGTTTTGTTGATTCAGACTGGTCTCTACTGTTGTTTTGTTGATTCAGACTGGAGTCTCTGCTGTTGTTTTGTTGATTCAGACTGGTCTCTACTGTTGTTTTGTTGATTCAGACTGGAGTCTCTGCTGTTGTTTTGTTGATTCAGACTGGAGTCTCTGCTGTTGTTTTGTTGATTCAGACTGGAGTCTCTGCTGTTGTTTTGTTGATTCAGACTGGCGTCGCTGCTGTTGTTTTGTTGATTCAGACTGGAGTCTCTGCTGTTGTTTTGTTGATTCAGACTGGAGTCTCTGCTGTTGTTTTGTTGATTCAGACTGGAGTCTCTGCTGTTGTTTTGTTGATTCAGACTGGAGTCTCTACTGTTGTTTTGTTGATTCAGACTGGAGTCTCTACTGTTGTTTTGTTGATTCAGACTGGAGTCTCTACTGTTGTTTTGTTGATTCAGACTGGAGTCTCTACTGTTGTTTTGTTTATTGCTGTTGGTGGTTTGGTTTGATTGGCTAATTACTGGGCTTGTATAGTGATCATTTTCCATAGATAATTTGAGGGTAATCGACGTGTGGTTACGCAGGCTGTGGGATCATTGGTATTTGATTCATAAAGCTCGTCATTGCTCTGAGGAGGAAAAAGCTGCATCCTAATGTACCATAATGGTCACCTTCTTGATGTCCTCTCTTCTTCCCTGACTATAATGATCAGATGAGGGAAAGACTAAAGTCTTTATTCATGAACACTGATGGATGAGGAGATGGTTGTGTTTATGGGATGGGAAGTACACGGACATCTAATACTATATTAACCACTACCCTTAATATTTACCCTAAACACAAATCTAAGCTGTGTTTGAATAATCTTACTAAATGCACTAACCATACTATTTGTGATGTGAATTGCAAAAAAAAAAATGCAACTGAAGCCCAATGAGAGCAGATACAAACTCGTTACTTTAGCTAATTATGTTGAGCTATTTAATAAAGTAATTACTTTTTCAAATCCGTTACCTTACAGACGACACCATTCTGTATACATCTGGCCCGTCTTTGGACATTGTGTTAACAAACCTCCAAACAACCTTCAATGCCATACAACACTTCTTCCGTGGCCTTCAACTGCTCTTAAATGCTAGTAAAACTAAGTGCATGCTCTTCAACCGATCGCTGCCCGCACCCGCCCGACTAGCATCACTACTCTGGACGGTTCTGACTATGTGGACAACTACAAATACGTAGGTGTCTGGTTAGACTGTAAACTCTCCTTCCAGACTCACATTAAGCATCTCCAATCCAAAATCAAATCTACAATCGGCTTCCTATATCGCAACAAAGCATCCTTTACTCATGCTGCCAAACATACCCTCGTAAAACTGACTATCCTACCGATCCTTGACTTTGGTGATGTCATTTACAAAATAGCCTCCAACACTCTACTCAGCAAACTGGAAGCAGTCTATCACAGTGCCATCCGTTTTGTCACCAAAGCCCCATATACTACCCACCACTGCGACCTGTATGCTCTCGTCGGCTGGCCCTCGCTACATATTCATCGCCAGACCCACTGGCTCCAGGTCATCTATAAGTCTATGCTAGGTAAAGCCCCGCCTTATCTCAGCTCACTGGTCACCATAACAACACCCACCCGTAGCACGCGCTCCAGCAGGTATATCTGACTGGTCATCCCCAAAGCCAACACTTTCTTTCGGCGCCATTCCTTCCAGTTCTCTGTGCTGCCAATGACTGGAACGAATTGCAAAAATCACTGAAACTGGAGACTCATATCTCCCTCTCTAACTTTAAGCACCAGCTGTCAGACCAGCTAACAGATCACTGCACCTGTACATAGCCCATCTGTAAATAGCCCATCTATCTACCTACCTCATCCCCACATTGTTATTTATCCTCTTGCTCCTTTGCACCCCAGTATCTCTACTTGCACATCATCATCTGCACATCTATCACTCCAGTGTTAATGCTAAATTGTAATTATTTCACCTCTATGGCCTATTTATTGCCTTACCTCCCTATCTTCTACATTTGCACACACTGTACATAGATTTTTCTAAAATGTTATTGACTGTACATTTCTTTATTCCATCTGTAACTCTGTGTTGTTTTTGTCGCACTGCTTTGCTTTATCTTG
The DNA here is from genome assembly GCF_901001165.1 of Salmo trutta. NCBI lineage: Eukaryota > Metazoa > Chordata > Actinopteri > Salmoniformes > Salmonidae > Salmo > Salmo trutta. Next base: position 41,659,974 of record NC_042990.1, on the reverse strand, counting down.
GCCAGGTCGCAGTTGTAAATGAGAACTTGTTCTCAACTGGCCTACCTGGTTAAATAAAGGACTTGTTCTCAACTGGCCTACCTGGTTAAATAAAGGAATTGTTCTCAACTGGCCTACCTGGTTAAATAAAGGAATTGTTCTCAACTGGCCTACCTGGTTAAATAAAGGAATTGTTCTCAACTGGCCTACCTGGTTAAATAAAGGAATTGTTCTCAACTGGCCTACCTGGTTAAATAAAGGAATTGTTCTCAACTGGCCTACCTGGTTAAATAAAGGAATTGTTCTCAACTGGCCTACCTGGTTAAATAAAGGTGAAATAAATAAAATGTTGGCTGACAATCGGGTGCGTTGGTAAATTCACTCTGGCTATCTACGCCAATTTCAGAGCACTCTCGTCTGAGTACCAGAGCGCAGAATAATGGAATTTTTCGAACGCTCAACACCAGTTGAATATGTCCGGTGTCAGTAAACGTCGGCAAAAAAAGCTTAATTAAATTGTTCCCAGCAGCACAGTTAGTCACCAACGCTCTGGATAACATGAAAACAGCCTAACCAGCTCTGCTAGAGGGAGTAAAATGGTCAGATTGGGGTGTTCTCTCATTATCTGTCTGGAGGTAGATAGCCAATGTTAGCCAGTTAGCTTGGGTGCTTGACTGCCATTGTGAGGTCAAAACGCTCGGATCAACCCTACTCCTCGGCCAGAGGGTCCAGTGTCCGCTCTGAACGCTCCATGAGCAAAAACACCCCCCCAAATTTACAAATGGACAATCTGTCAACACTCTGAATTTATGAACGCCCAGAGTGCACTCTGAGCACTCCAGATTGAATTTAACAAATACACCCGAAGTCTTAAAATGTCTACCTACGAATTTGTTATGCTAACAAGCTAGTAAGAGGTTGCATAGCAACAGCATCAACTTCCGGTAGACAGGCGAAGCGCTAGTACGCTCATCTGAAAGGATGCCGTTTGTTTACAGTATACTAAAATCAACTAATAGTATATAGTATGTAGTGTATACACATTAAGTACGTAGTATACAGCATCTTAGTATTGGTATTCGAACGCAGCTCTCTAGTCAAGGTGTTATCAAAAGAGGCTATTTAAAGATTTTTGGGAAAAACCTTTGCATCTGACTTGACAGAGAGCTTTCTCCTTTCTAATACCCTGTGTGACCTCATCTCTCATGGACCAGGGGTTAAGGTCATGCCCTGTGTGACCTCATCTCTCATGGACCAGGGGTTAAGGTCATGCCCTGTGTGACCTCATCTCTCATTGGGCAGGGGTTAAGGTCATGCCCTGTGTGACCTCATCTCTCATTGGGCAGGGGTTAAGGTCATGCCCTGTGTGACCTCATCTCTCATGGACCAGGGGTTAAGGTCATGCCCTGTGTGACCTCATCTCTCATGGAACAGGGGTTAAGGTCATTATTGGTAGTTAATTGGCTGGTGGTTATAGGAGCTGTAGGACACAAACACACACACACACACAACTCCCACACTCATCACTGTCTTGGCATGGTTAAACTATTTGTTTAACCATGTCATATCTTCTCTTTAAGCTCCTTAACTCCCCAGATCCATCTCCTTAACTCCCCAGGTCCAGCTCCTTAACTCCCCAGGTCCAGCTCCTTAACTCCCCAGGTCCAGCTCCTTAACTCCCCAGGTCCAGCTCCCCAGGTCCAGCTCCCCAGGTCCTGCTCCCCAGGCCCAGCTCCTTATCTCCAGCTCCCCAGTGCCAGCTCCCCAGTGCCAGCTCCCCAGTGCCAGCTCCCCAGGTCCAGCTCCCCAGGTCCAGCTCCCCAGTGCCAGCTCCCCAGTGCCAGCTCCCCAGGTCCAGCTCCCCAGGTCCAGCTCCCCAGGTCCAGCTCCCCAGGTCCAGCTCCCCAGGTCCAGCTCAGAATAGAAGATGCCGTATAGACACAGATCTAGGATCAACTCAGACTCCCCCACTCCTAGTTAACGCTCATCTCTCAACCAACGTCTAATGTAAGACAACGCTCACTGTCCACAAATCCTAACCTGTACCATCAGGTGGTAGAGAATGGAGAGGATCTGAAATGGATCTGAAATGATGGAGAATGGAGAGAGGGCTGGATCTGAAATGATAGAGAATGGAGAGAGAGGGCTGGATCTGAAATGATAGAGAATGGAGAGAGGGCTGGATCTGAAATGATAGAGAATGGAGAGAGGACTGGATCTGAAATGATAGAGAATGGAGAGAGAGGGCTGGATCTGAAATGATAGAGAATAGAGAGAGAGGGCTCGATCTGAAATGATAGAGAATGGAGAGAGGGCTGGATCTGAAATGATAGAGAATGCCTCCTTTCCACTCTCCTCCTCTCTCTCTCTCCTTTCCTCTCTTCTTCTCTCTCTCCTTTCCCCTTTCCTTCTCTCTCTCTCCTTTCCCCTCTCCTTCTCTCTCTCTCCTTTCCACTCTCCTTTCCACTCTCCTTCTCTCTCTCTCTCCTTTCCTCTCTTCTCTCTCTCCTTTCCCCTTTCCTTCTCTCTCTCTCCTTTCCCCTCTCCTCCTCTCTTTCTCCTTTCCCCTCTCCTCCTATCTGTCTCCTTTCCACTCTCCTCTCTCTCTCTTCTTTCCTCTTTCCTTCTCTATCCTTTCCCCTCTCCTTCTCTCTCTCTCCTTTCCCCTCTCCCTCCTTTCCTATCTCCTTCCCTCTCTCTCCTTTCCCCTCTCCTTCTCTCTCTCTCCTTTCCTCTCTCCTTTCCACTCTCCTTTCCACTCTCCTTCTCTCTCTCTCTCCTTTCCACTCTCCTTCTCTCTCTCTCTCCTTTCCACTCTCCTCCTCTCTCTCCTTTACACTCATTCTCTCTCTCTCCTTTCCCCTCTCCTTCTTTCTCTCTCTTTTCTTCTCTCCTTTCCACTCTCCTTCTCTCTCTCCTTTCCCCTCTCCTTCTCTCTCTCCTTTCCCCTCTCCTTCTCTCACTCTCCTTTCCACTCTCCTTCTCTCTCTCTCTCCTTTCCACTCTCCTTCTCTCTCTCTCTCCTTTCCACTCTCCTCCTCTCTCTCCTTTACACTCATTCTCTCTCTCTCCTTTCCCCTCTCCTTCTTTCTCTCTCTTTTCTTCTCTCCTTTCCCCTCTCCTTCTCTCTCTCTCCTTTCCTCTCTCCTTTCCCCTCTCCTTCTCTCTCTCTCCTTCTCTCTCCTTTCCCCTCTCCTTCTTTCTCTCTCCTTTCCTCTCTCCTTTCCCCTCTCCTTCTCTCTCTCCTTTCCCCTCTCCTTCTCTCTCTCTCCTTTCCTCTCTCCATTCCACTCTCCTTCTCTCTCTCTCTCCTTTCCCCTCTCCCTCCTTTCCTCTCTCCTTCTCTCTCTCTCCTTTCCACTCTCCTTCACTCTCTCGCTCCTTTCCCCTCTCCTTTCCCCTCTCCTCTCCCTCTTTCTCCCCTGCGTTGTTTCTAAATAATGTGTACTTGTGTGAGTGTGTCACTGTAACCCCATGAGCCTTTACCAATATGTCCCTTTCACTCACTGTGTGTGTGTGTGTGTGTGTGTGTGTGTTTGTGTGTGTGAGTGTGTGTGTGTGTGTGTGTGTGTGTGTGTGTGTGTGTGTGTGTGTGTAGCCCCTGAGGCCTCATAAAAGTGTCAGTAAAAATACACTCAGTGTGGTGAAAGAGCCTCAGCTCTATTCATTATCCATCAGTAACCTGTCTCCATAGCAAGAACAAAAGAGAGAGAGAGAGAGAGAAAGAGAGGAGGGAAGAGGGAAATAGGAAAGTGAGGAAGAGGAGGAGAGGTGGTTAGGGGAGAAGGAGAGGAGGAGGGAAGGAGTGAGGAGGGGATGGAGGATGTGCAGAACATGAGAGTAATGGAAGTATTCAATTAAGATGTGAAGTGTAGGCTTTAAGATGTGAAGTGTGGGCCAGGCTTCTAACATGACCATCTAACAGGCTTTATTTAACATGGGCTAGGCTTCTAACATGGCCATCTAACAGGCTTTATTTAACATGGGCTAGGCTTCTAACATGGCCATCTAACAGGCTTTATTTAACATGGGCCAGGCTTCTAACATGGCCATCGAACAGGCTTTATTTAACATGGACCAGGCTTCTACCCTGGCCGCCGAACAGGCTTTATTTAACATGGGCCAGGCTTCTAACATGACCATCTAACAGGCTTTATTTAACATGGGCCTTATGTAAATTTAATATATTTTTGTTTTTTTTATTAGTAAAACATTTGCGAAAAATTCTAAAAACCTGTTTTTGCTTCGTCATTATGGGTTATTGTGTGTAGATTGATGAAGGAAAAAATGTAATGTAATCCATTTTAGAGAAAGGCTGTAGCTTTCTGTGGAAAAAGTCTGGGGTCTGAATACTTTCCGAAAGGCACTGTACATCACACATACGTGCCTCATGACTCAGAGAGAAAAAAAAGCCTCCAAAATAGGAGAATATCGGCATATGTTACATAGGTCTGCATCCCAAATAGCACCCTATTCCCTTCACAGTGCACTAATTTAGACCAGGGGCCAGAGGGAAACCCAGAGGGCTTCTGGTCAAAAGTAGTGCACTATGAACGGAAATAGGGTGCCATATGAGACAAAGTCAAAGTGCAGCCAGCTGTTACATCATCACCACCAGTACATTACCACCAGTCATATGTACTGTAGAATACATTACCACCAGTCATATGTACTGTAGAACACATTACCACCAGTCATATGTACTGTAGAACACATTACCACCAGTCATATGTACTGTAGAACACATTACCACCAGCCATATGTACTGTAGAACACATTACCACCAGCCATATGTACTGTAGAACACATTACCACCAGTCATATGTACTGTAGAACACATTACCACCATTCATATGTACTGTAGAACACAGTACCACAAGTCATATGTACTGTAGAACACATTACCACCAGTCATATGTACTGTAGAACACATTACCACCAGTCATATGTACTTTAGAATACATTACCACCAGTCATATGTACTTTAGAACACATTACCACCAGTCATGTGTACTGTAGAACACATTACCACCATATGTACTGTAGAACACATTACCACCATATGTACTGTAGAACACATTAACACCAGTCATATATACTGTAGAACACATTACCACCAGTCATATGTACTTTAGAACACATTACCACCAGTCATATGTACTGTAGAACACATTACCACAAGTCATATGTACTGTAGAACACATTACCACCAGTACATTACCACCATATGTAATGTAGAACACATTACCACCAGTCATATGTACTGTAGAACACATTACCACCAGTCATATGTACTGTAGAACACATTACCACCAGTCATGTGTACTGTAGAACACATTACCACCATATGTACTGTAGAACACACTACCACCATATGTACTGTAGAACACACTACCACCAGTCATATGTACTGTAGAACACATTACCACCAGTACATTACCACCATATGTAATGTAGAACACATTACCACCATATGTACTGTAGAACACATTACCACCAGTCATATGTACTGTAGAACACATTACCACCAGTCATATGCATTGTAGAACACATTACCACCAGTCATATGTACTGTAGAACACATTACCACCATATGTACTGTAGAATACATTACCACCAGACATATGTACTGTAGAACACATTACCACCAGCCATATGTATTGTAGAACACATTACCACCAGTCATATGTACTGTAGAACACATTACCACAGTACATTACCACCATATGTAATGTAGAACACATTACCACCATATGTACTGTAGAACACATTACCACCAGTCATATGTATTGTAGAACACATTACCACCAATCAAATTTACTGTAGAACACATTAGCACCATATGTACTGTAGAACACACTACCACCATATGTACTGTAGAACACATTACCACCAGTCATATGTACTGTAGAACACATTACCACCAGTCATATGTACTGTAGAACACATTACCACCAGTACATTACCACCATATGTAATGTAGAACACATTACCACCAGTCATATGTACTGTAGAACACACTACCACCATATGTACTGTAGAACACATTACCACCAGTCATATGTACTGTAGAACACATTACCACCATATGTACTGTAGAATACATTACCACCAGTCATATGTACTTTAGAACACATTACCACCAGTCATGTGTACTGTAGAACACATTACCACCATATGTACTGTAGAACACATTACCACCATATGTACTGTAGAACACATTAACACCAGTCATATGTACTGTAGAACACACTACCACCAGTCATATGTACTTTAGAACACACTACCACCAGTCATATGTACTGTAGAACACATTACCACAAGTCATATGTACTGTAGAACACATTACCACCAGTACATTACCACCATATGTAATGTAGAATACATTACCACCAGTCATATGTACTGTAGAATACATTACCACCAGTCATATGTACTTTAGAACACATTACCACCAGCCATATGTACTGTAGAATACACATACATTACCACCAGTCATATGTACTGTAGAACACATTACCACCATATGTAATGTCATATGTAATGTAGATGATGTTCTGTGTGTCTTTATGTGTGTGTTGGGGGGGGTGTTCTGTGTGTGTGTTGGGGGGGTGTTCTGTGTGTGTGTTGGGGGGGTGTTCTGTGTGTGTGTGGTGAGTTATCTGTGTGTGTCAGTGGAGGTTCCTTGGAGGAGGAATGGGAGGACTATCCTCCTCGGTGAATTTGATACAAATTTAAATTGTGAAATATTTAAGAAGCTTTCTTTTTTAGATAGAACTATCCTAAATATGTCACCAAATGATTTATTAAAACAGACTGTTTTGTAGTAGCCTCAAATGTAGCCTCAACAGCACTCTGTAGGGTAATTGACTCAAAGAGAGAGACAACAGTTGAACAGTTTTTAACAAATGTTTTCTTCGAAAATGAAGGAGAAGCAAGAGAGACATATGGAGAGCGAGAGAGATTGTCATTTATTTCCACTTTCAGTTTCACTTACTTAGCTAGCAAATGCAGCTAGCTAGTTTAGCCTACTGAAACACCCTGCTCAAACAGAGGGATGCTATGTTAGCTAGCTGGTTATAACAGCGGGATGCTATGTTAGCTAGCTGGCTATAACAGAGGGATGCTATGTTAGCTAGCTGGTTATAACAGAGGGATGCTATGTTAGCTAGCTGGTTATAACAGAGGGATGCTATGTTAGCTAGCTGGTTATAACAGAGGGATGCTATGTTAGCTAGCTGGCTATAACAGAGGGATGCTATGTTAGCTAGCTGGCTAAAACAGAGGGATGCTATGTTAGCTAGCTGGTTATAACAGAGGGATGCTATGTTAGCTAGCTGGCTATAACAGAGGGATGCTATGTTAGCTAGCTGGATATAACAGAGGGATGCTATGTTAGCTAGCTGACTATAACAGAGGGATGCTATGTTAGCTAGCTGGTTATAACAGAGGGATGCTATGTTAGCTAGCTGGTTATAACAGAGGGATGCTATGTTAGCTAGCTGGTTATAACAGAGGGATGCTATGTTAGCTAGCTGGTTATAACAGAGGGATGCTATGTTAGCTAGCTGGTTATAACAGAGGGATGCTCTGTTAGCTAGCTGGTTATAACAGAGGGATGCTATGTTAGCTAGATTGCTATAACAGAGGGATGCTATGTTAGCTAGCTGGCTATGACTTTCCAAAAGAACACTGGAACTCTTCCAAGTCAAGATAAGCTTTTGGTTTTACCAATGTATTGTAACTGCTTACTGGCTATACACTGTAACGTTACTGCATGACTGTAACGGGTTTACTAATGTGTTAGTTCTATTAGTTATGTTGACTATGATGTTACTTTAGCTAATATGGGGACAACGATGTAGGCTGTGTGTAGCGGTTTGGCTTGGAAAGGTTTTTTTAACCTGTCAGGGCTAGGGGGCAGTATTTACACGGCCGGATAAAAAACGTACCCGATTTAATCTGGTTATTACTACTGCCCAGAAACTAGAATATGCATATAATTATTGGCTTTGGATAGAAAACACCCTAAAGTTTCTAAAACTGTTTGAATGGTGTGTCTGTGAGTATAACAGAACTCATATGGCAGGCAAAAACCTGAGAAGATTCTGTACAGGAAGTGCCCTCTCTGACCATTCCTTGGGCTTATTGGCTCTCTTTATTGAAAACTGAGGATCTTTGCTGTAACGTGACACTTCCTACGGCTCCCATAGGCTCTCAGAACCCGGGAAAAAGCTGAATGATGTAATTCCAGCACCTGGCTGAAAAACATTATCGCCTTTGGTAAGTGGTCTATCAGAGGACAATGAGACTGAGGCGCGTTCACGAGGCGACCCCATGTCTTTATTTACTCTGTCTTTGAACTAAAACACGGTTTCCCGGTCGGAATATTATCGCTTTTTTACGAGAAAAATTGCATAAAAATTGATTTTCAACAGCGGTTGACATGCTTCGAAGTACGGTAATGGAATATTTAGAATTTTTTTGTCACGAAACGCGTCGGGCGCTTCACCCATATTTACCCTTCGGATAGTGTCTTGAACGCACGAACAAAACAGAGGATATTTGAACATAACTATGGATTATTTTGAACCAAACCAACATTTGTTATTGAAGTAGAAGTCCTGGGAGTGCATTCTGACGAAGAACAGCAAAGGTAATAACATTTTTCTTATAGTAAATCGGAGTTTGGTGAAGGCTAAACTTGCTGGGTGTCTAAATAGCTAGCCCTGTGATGCCGGGCTATCTACTCCGAATATTGCAAAATGTGCTTTCACCGAAAAGCTATTTAAAATCGGACATAGCGAGTGCATAGAGGAGTTCTGTATCTATAATTCTTAAAATAATTGTTATGTTTTTTGTGAACGTTTATCGTGAGTAATTTAGTAAATTCACCGGAAGTTTGCGGTGGGTATGCTAGTTCTGAACGTCACATGCTAATGTAAAAAGCTGGTTTTTGATATAAATATGAACTTGATTGAACAAAACATGCATGTATTGTATAACATAATGTCCTAGGATTGTCATCTGATGAAGATCATCAAAGGTTAGTGCTGCATTTAGCTGTGGTTTGGGTTTATGTGACATTATATGCTAGCTTGAAAAATGGGTGTCTGATTATTTCTGGCTAGGTACTCTGCTGACATAATCTAATGTTTTGCTTTCGTTGTAAAGCCTTTTTGAAATCGGACAGTGTGGTTAGATTAACGAGAGTCTTGTCTTTAAAATGGTGTAAAATAGTCATATTGTTGAAAAATTGAAGTTTTCGGATTTTAGAGGAGTTTGTATATCGCGCCACGCCCATCATTGGATATTGGAGCAGGTGTTCCGCTAGCGGAACGTCTAGATGTAAGAGGTTAAACCTATTCAGCATTGTTCACACCCTCTTTAAGACTTAGCCCCACCCATCTCATTAAGGATTCACATGTGAGGCCATGTGCTAAACAGAGTGAGTAAGGCTGTGTAGTAAACATCCAAAGATTTCAAGACAAAAAGTGGTGAAAGTTTTAGCCTACAATAAAGAAAAACTCTAGTTAAAAATACACTTTATCTAGTCCTTGTCCTATTTCCTAATCTGACTTTGGTGCAGGTCATGTTGTTCTTCAAATTACTGCCTGGTAAACCACACATTATATCAAATACAATCAAAGTTTCTTTGTCACATGCACGGGATACAGAAGTAAATATAGAAAGTGTCCAGATAAATATTGTATGAATATTTTATAATTATAAGATGATTCTTACCCAGACACACTTGTCTAAATTGATGGGTCATGTGAAGGAAATGCATTAACTTCCCCCCCAGCCACATCTAGCTAAGTGGATGGGTCACTATTGTCGAAGTGGAGTCTTTTGTGGAGTCTTTTGTTTGGACATTTAGATAAACAATTAACCTAACGGTGCTTTCAAGACAACTGAGAACTTGGAAAAATATTTTCACGGCTGTCGTAAGAAGAAGCGGACCAAAGTGCAGCGTGCGTGTCGTTCCACATTTTATTTACACTGTGAAACTATGCAATACATAAACAATAAACTGAACGAACAAATCAACAAACCGTGACACAGAGGTGAAACATACACTAACTCAAAAACAATCTCCCACAAACCCAGGTGGAAAAAACCCTACTTAAGTATGATCTCCAATTAGAGACAACGAGGACCAGCTGCCTCTAATTGGAGATCATCCCAAACAAAACCCCCAACAAAGAAATACAAAACTAGAACCTGAACATAGAAATAGAAAACATAGAAGAAGAAAAAACCTGTCACGCCCTGACCTACTCTAACATAGAAAATAACATCTTTCTATGGTCAGGACGTGACAAATATGAGGTCAAATCATGGTCGGAAATCCGGGACTGTAGAAAGAGGCCCAAGTTGCCGAGTTGGAATTCCAAGTGGGATGACCATTCAAAATGATTTTCCCAGTAGATGAAATGTTAGCTAGCTAGCTAACATTTAGGCTATAACTAGCAATTCAAATAGCTTTCGGAGATACAAATAATATTACTACCCAGATCATACACATAACTTTAGCTAGCGAGCAATCCAGATAGCGTTAGCTAGCTAGCTTCTTAAGGATTATACCCTTTTCTTCAATTTTTGCCTAAAATGACATACCCAAATCTAACTGCATGTAGCTCAGGACCTGAAGCAAGGATATGCATATTCTTGGTACCATTTGAAAGGAAACACTTTGAAGTTTGTGAAAATGTGAAATGAATGTAGGAGAATATAACACATTAGATCTGGTAAAAGATAATACAAAGAAAAAAAACATGTTTTTTAAATTATTTTTTTGTATCATCATCTTTGAAATGCAAGAGAAAGGCCATAATGTATTTTTGGCCACTAGTTGGCAGAAGTTTATGTGCAAAGTTTTAGACTGATCCAATGAACCATTGCATTTCTGTTCAAAATGTTGCGTCAAGACTGCCCAAAAGTGCCTAATTGGTTTATTAATATATTTTCAAGTGTATAACTGCTCTCTCCTCAAACAATAGTATGATATTATTTCACTGTAATAGCTACTGTAAATTGGACAGAGCAGTTAGATTAACAAGAATTTAAGCTTTCTGGCAATATCGGATATGTCTATGTCCTGGGAAAATGTATTGTCATTTACAACCTCATGCTAATCGCATTAGCCTACATTAGCTCAACCTTCCTGCGGGGGGACCCATCGATTCTTTAGAGGCTAGTTAATCAACAGTATGCTTTAACTTGCAATGAAAACGACTTTCTGACGACATTAGAAACATATAACATCTGAAAATGTAGATAGCTTTTTTGTAGCTAGAATTTTCTTAGTAATATCTGTAGCTATCATACTATGCTTCCACTGGATTTCTCCATCGTCTGATTTATTTTCAGAGTCAGAGTGAGTCGTCATGGCACCATCGTCCTCCAGAAAGTGGAGAGAAGTAGCAACACTTTTGCAGTTCTTTATGATATCTTAAAAAAAAGGCTGCAGTAGAAAGGATTACCTACACATACTGAGCAGCTCGTACTATAGACGGAAGCATGCTACATAGCAGACCAATCCGAACTCAACTCTCGACATGTCCAGCCCATCCATTATCTCAGCCAATCCTGGCTAGCGAGAATTTTCCAGACTTTTTCAGTGGCTAAACCAACTAGGCTCGTAATGTATTTATTCATATTTACAGAATACAAGTATGCAAGTGTGTGATTAGGGCACATGAAAGTTCACATATTCCAGAAGGCATTTCTGCCAAAAAACACATTTTTATAAAAAATACATGTTTACGTTCAAATGCCTCTCCTAGTGACTTGCGACATACGCCTAGTTTCCTAAAACAAGTCTTATTTGAACAGTCCTTTCCTTCTATTAGTCCAGCATCTCTGTTTCCCCAGAACCATTAGTCCAGTGTCTCTGTTTCCCCAGAACCATTAGTCCAGTGTCTCTGTTCTACCAGAACCATTAGTCCAGTGTCTCTGTTTCCCCAGAACCATTAGTCCAACATCTCTGTTGCCCCATTAGGCCAGTGTCTCTGTTGCCCCATTAGGCCAGTGTCTCTGTTGCCCCATTAGGCCAGTGTCTCTGTTTCCCCATTAGGCCAGTGTCTCTGTTGCCCCATTAGGCCAGTGCCTCTGTTGCCCCATTAGGCCAGCGTCTCTGTTGCCCCATTAGTCCAGTGTCTCTGTTGCCCCCGTAGGCCAGCGTCTCTGTTGCCCCATTAGGCCAGTGTCTCTGTTGCCCCCATAGGGCAGTGTCTCTGTTGCCCCATTAAGCCAGTGTGTCTGTTGCCCCATTAGGCCAGTGTCTCTGTTGCCCCATTAGTCCAGTGTCTCTGTTGCCCCCGTAGGCCAGCGTCTCTGTTGCCCCATTAGGCCAGTGTCTCTGTTGCCCCATTAGGCCAGTGTCTCTGTTGCCCCATTAGGCCAGTGTCTCCATTGCCCCATTAGTCCAGTGTCTCTGTTGCCCCATTAGGCCAGTGTCTCCATTGCCCCATTAGTCCAGTGTCTCTGTTGCCCCATTAGGCCAGTGTCTCCATTGCCCCATTAGGCCAGTCTCTCTGTTGCCCCATTAGGCCAGTCTCTCTGTTGCCCCATTAGGCCAGTGTCTCCATTGCCCCATTAGGCCAGTGTCTCTGTTGCCCCATTAGGCCAGTGTCTCTGTTGCCCCATTAGGCCAGTGTCTCCATTGCCCCAGAACCATTAGGCCAGTGTTTCTGTTGCCCCATTAGGCCAGTGTCTCTGTTGCCCCATTAGGCCAGTGTCTCCATTGCCCCATTAGTCCAGTGTCTCTGTTGCCCCATTAGGCCAGTGTCTCCATTGCCCCATTAGGCCAGTCTCTCTGTTGCCCCATTAGGCCAGTGTCTCCATTGCCCCATTAGGCCAGTGTCTCTGTTGCCCCATTAGGCCAGTGTCTCTGTTGCCCCATTAGGCCAGTGTCTCCATTGCCCCAGAACCATTAGGCCTGTGTTTCTGTTGCCCCATTAGGCCAGTGTCTCTGTTGCCCCATTAGGCCAGTGTCTCCATTGCCCCAGAACCATTAGGCCAGTGTCTCTGTTTCCCCATTAGGCCAGTGTCTCTGTTGCCCCATTAGGCCAGTGCCTCTGTTGCCCCATTAGGCCAGCGTCTCTGTTGCCCCATTAGTCCAGTGTCTCTGTTGCCCCCGTAGGCCAGCGTCTCTGTTGCCCCATTAGGCCAGTGTCTCTGTTGCCCACATAGGGCAGTGTCTCTGTTGCCCCATTAAGCCAGTGTGTCTGTTGCCCCATTAGGCCAGTGTGTCTGTTGCCCCATTAGGCCAGTGTCTCTGTTGCCCCATTAGTCCAGTGTCTCTGTTGCCCCCGTAGGCCAGCGTCTCTGTTGCCCCATTAGGCCAGTGTCTCTGTTGCCCCATTAGGCCAGTGTCTCTGTTGCCCCATTAGGCCAGTGTCTCCATTGCCCCATTAGTCCAGTGTCTCTGTTGCCCCATTAGGCCAGTGTCTCCATTGCCCCATTAGTCCAGTGTCTCTGTTGCCCCATTAGGCCAGTGTCTCCATTGCCCCATTAGGCCAGTCTCTCTGTTGCCCCATTAGGCCAGTCTCTCTGTTGCCCCATTAGGCCAGTGTCTCCATTGCCCCATTAGGCCAGTGTCTCTGTTGCCCCATTAGGCCAGTGTCTCTGTTGCCCCATTAGGCCAGTGTCTCCATTGCCCCAGAACCATTAGGCCAGTGTTTCTGTTGCCCCATTAGGCCAGTGTCTCTGTTGCCCCATTAGGCCAGTGTCTCCATTGCCCCATTAGTCCAGTGTCTCTGTTGCCCCATTAGGCCAGTGTCTCCATTGCCCCATTAGGCCAGTCTCTCTGTTGCCCCATTAGGCCAGTGTCTCCATTGCCCCATTAGGCCAGTGTCTCTGTTGCCCCATTAGTCCAGTGTCTCTGTTGCCCCATTAGGCCAGTGTCTCCATTGCCCCAGAACCATTAGGCCAGTGTTTCTGTTGCCCCATTAGGCCAGTGTCTCTGTTGCCCCATTAGGCCAGTGTCTCCATTGCCCCAGAACCATTAGGCCAGTGTCTCTGTTGCCCCATTAGGCCAGTGTCTCCATTGCCCCAGAACCATTAGGCCAGTGTCTCTGTTGCCCCATTAGGCCAGTGTCTCTGTTGCCCCATTAGGCCAGTGTCTCTATTGCCCCAGAACCATCAGGCCAGTGTCTCTGTTGCCCCATTAGTCCAGTGTCTCTGTTGCCCCCGTAGGGCAGTGTCTCTGTTGCCCCATTAGGCCAGTGCCTCTGTTGCCCCATTAAGCCAGTGTCTCTGTTGCCCCATTAGGCCAGTGTCTCTGTTGCCCCATTAGTCCAGTGTCTCTGTTGCCCCATTAGGCCAGTGTCTCTGTTGCCCCCGTAGGCCAGCATCTCGGTTGCCCCATTAGGCCAGCGTTTCTGTTGCCCCATTAGGCCAGTGTTTCTGTTGCCCCATTAGGCCAGTGTCTCTGTTGCCCCATTAGGCCAGTGTCTCTGTTGCCCCATTAGGCCAGTGTTTCTGTTGCCCCATTAGGCCAGTGTCTCTGTTGCCCCATTAGGCCAGTGTCTCTGTTGCCCCATAAGGCCAGTGCCTCTGTTGCCCCATTAGGCCAGCGTCTCTGTTGCCCCATTAGTCCAGTGTCTCTGTAGCCCCCGTAGGCCAGCGTCTCTGTTGCCCCATTAGGCCAGTGTCTCTGTTGCCCCCATAGGGCAGTGTCTCTGTTGCCCCATTAAGCCAGTGTGTCTGTTGCCCCATTAGGCCAGTGTCTATGTTGCCCCATTAGTCCAGTGTCTCTGTTGCCCCCGTAGGCCAGCGTCTCTGTTGCCCCATTAGGCCAGTGTCTCTGTTGCCCCATTAGGCCAGTGTCTCTGTTGCCCCATTAGGCCAGTGTCTCCATTGCCCCATTAGTCCAGTGTCTCTGTTGCCCCATTAGGCCAGTCTCTCCATTGCCCCATTAGTCCAGTGTCTCTGTTGCCCCATTAGGCCAGTGTCTCCATTGCCCCATTAGGCCAGTCTCTCTGTTGCCCCATTAGGCCAGTCTCTCTGTTGCCCCATTAGGCCAGTGTCTCCATTGCCCCATTAGGCCAGTGTCTCTGTTGCCCCATTAGGCCAGTGTCTCTGTTGCCCCATTAGGCCAGTGTCTCCATTGCCCCAGAACCATTAGGCCAGTGTTTCTGTTGCCCCATTAGGCCAGTGTCTCTGTTGCCCCATTAGGCCAGTGTCTCCATTGCCCCATTAGTCCAGTGTCTCTGTTGCCCCATTAGGCCAGTGTCTCCATTGCCCCATTAGGCCAGTCTCTCTGTTGCCCCATTAGGCCAGTGTCTCCATTGCCCCATTAGGCCAGTGTCTCTGTTGCCCCATTAGTCCAGTGTCTCTGTTGCCCCATTAGGCCAGTGTCTCCATTGCCCCAGAACCATTAGGCCAGTGTTTCTGTTGCCCCATTAGGCCAGTGTCTCTGTTGCCCCATTAGGCCAGTGTCTCCATTGCCCCAGAACCATTAGGCCAGTGTCTCTGTTGCCCCATTAGGCCAGTGTCTCCATTGCCCCAGAACCATTAGGCCAGTGTCTCTGTTGCCCCATTAGGCCAGTGTCTCTGTTGCCCCATTAGGCCAGTGTCTCTATTGCCCCAGAACCATCAGGCCAGTGTCTCTGTTGCCCCATTAGTCCAGTGTCTCTGTTGCCCCCGTAGGGCAGTGTCTCTGTTGCCCCATTAGGCCAGTGCCTCTGTTGCCCCATTAAGCCAGTGTCTCTGTTGCCCCATTAGGCCAGTGTCTCTGTTGCCCCATTAGGCCAGTGTCTCTGTTGCCCCATTAGGCCAGTGTCTCTGTTGCCCCCGTAGGCCAGCATCTCGGTTGCCCCATTAGGCCAGCGTTTCTGTTGCCCCATTAGGCCAGTGTTTCTGTTGCCCCATTAGGCCAGTGTCTCTGTTGCCCCATTAGGCCAGTGTCTCTGTTGCCCCATTAGGCCAGTGTTTCTGTTGCCCCATTAGGCCAGTGTCTCTGTTGCCCCATTAGGCCAGTGTCTCTATTGCCCCATTAGGCCAGTGTCTCCATTGCCCCATTAGGCCAGTCTCTCTGTTGCCCCATTAGGCCAGTGTCTCCATTGCCCCATTAGGCCAGTGTCTCTGTTGCCCCATTAGGCCAGTGTCTCTGTTGCCCCATTAGGCCAGTGTCTCCATTGCCCCAGAACCATTAGGCCAGTGTTTCTGTTGCCCCATTAGGCCAGTGTCTCTGTTGCCCCATTAGGCCAGTGTCTCCATTGCCCCAGAACCATTAGGCCAGTGTCTCTGTTGCCCCATTAGGCCAGTGTCTCCATTGCCCCAGAACCATTAGGCCAGTGTCTCTGTTGCCCCATTAGGCCAGTGTCTCTGTTGCCCCATTAGGCCAGTGTCTCTATTGCCCCAGAACCATCAGGCCAGTGTCTCTGTTGCCCCATTAGTCCAGTGTCTCTGTTGCCCCCGTAGGGCAGTGTCTCTGTTGCCCCATTAGGCCAGTGCCTCTGTTGCCCCATTTAGCCAGTGTCTCTGTTGCCCCATTAGGCCAGTGTCTCTGTTGCCCCATTAGGCCAGTGTCTCTGTTGCCCCATTAGGCCAGTGTCTCTGTTGCCCCCGTAGGCCAGCATCTCGGTTGCCCCATTAGGCCAGCGTTTCTGTTGCCCCATTAGGCCAGTGTTTCTGTTGCCCCATTAGGCCAGTGTCTCTGTTGCCCCATTAGGCCAGTGTCTCTGTTGCCCCATTAGGCCAGTGTTTCTGTTGCCCCATTAGGCCAGTGTCTCTGTTGCCCCATTAGGCCAGTGTCTCTGTTGCCCCATTAGTCCAGTGTCTCTGTTGCCCCCGTAGGCCAGCGTCTCTGGTGCCCCATTAGGCCAGTGGTTCTGTTGCCCCATTAGGCCAGTGTCTCTGTTGCCCCATTAGGCCAGTGTTTCTGTTGCCCCATTAGGCCAGTGTCTCTGTTGCCCCATTAGGCCAGTGTCTCTGTTGCCCCATTAGGCCAGTGTCTCCATTGCGCCAGAACCATTAGGCCAGTGTCTCTGTTGCCCCATTAGGCCAGTGTCTCTGTTGCCCCATTAGGGCAGTGTCTCTGTTGCCCCATTAGGCCAGTGTCTCTGTTGCCCCATTAGGCCAGTGTCTCCATTGCGCCAGAACCATTAGGCCAGTGTCTCTGTTGCCCCATTAGGCCAGTGTCTCTGTTGCCCCATTAGGCCAGTGTCTCTGTTGCCCCTCTGTTACAGACAATCATGTGTGTGAGAGAATGAAAGATAGAGAGAAAAGGAGAGTGAGAGAAAGGGAAACAGAGACGTTATGAGCAGATGAGCTCCTGAATCTTTCTGCATTTGATATTAGAAAAAAACAGATTTACGATTGGATAAATTTAGATTTTATTACAGATTTACGGTTGTATAAACTTTGATTTTTTTTTACAAGGAGATATGCAGGATACTACTCTCTACAACATAACCTTCACTCCAGATTAAAACAGATTTTTGACAAACATACCTGGAAGATTCTGGAAGGATTATTACTGCCAAGGATTATTACTGCCAAGGATTATTACTGCCAAGGATTATTACTGCTAAGGATTATTACTGCTAAGGATTATTACTGCTAAGGATTATTACAAGCGATGATTATTACTGATAAGGATTATTACCGCTAAGGATTATTACTGATAAGGATTATTACTACCAATGATTATTACTGCTTAGGATTTTTACTACCAATGGCTTTTCCTGCTAAGGATTATTACTACTAAGGATTATTACTACTAAGGATTATTACTACTAAGGATTATTACTACTAAGGATTATTACTACCAATGATTACTACTGCTAAGGGTTATTACTACCAATGATTACTACTGCTAAGGGTTATTACTACCACTTATTATTATTATCTTTCTATGCATAACACTTGTATCTTTCATCAACGTTTATGATGAGTATTTCTATAAATTGATGTGGCTCTCTGCAAAATCACCGGGTGTTTTGGAAGCAAAACATTACTGAACATAACGCGTCAATGTAAACTAAGATTTCTGGATATAAATATGAACTTTATCAAACAACACATACATGTATTGTGTAACTTGAAGTTCTATGAGTGTCATCTGATGAAGATCATCAAAGGTTAGTGATTAATTTAATCTATATTTCTGCTTTTTGTGACTCCTCTCTTTGGCTGGAAAATGGCTGTATGTTTTTTTGTGACTAGGCGCTGACCTAACATAATCCTATGGTGTGCTTTGGCCGTAAAGCCTTCTTGAAATCGGACACTGTGGTTGTATTAAGAAGAAGTTTATCTTTAAAATGGTGTATAATATTATGTATGTTTGAGGAATTTTAATTATGAGATTTCTGTTGTTTGAATTTGTAACGGGATTTGAGCCATAAGAAGTTAATATGATCAGGGACCTCCAGCTGACTGAGGACTGTGGAAACAGGGTCCTCCAGCTGACTGAGGACTGTGGAAACAGGGACCTCCAGCTGACTGAGGACTGTGGAATCAGGGTCCTCCAGCTGACAGAGGACTGTGGAAACAGGATCCTCCAGCTGACTGAGGACTGTGGAAACAGGGACCTCCAGCTGACTGAGGACTGTGGAAATAGGATCCTCCAGCTGACTGAGGACTGTGGAAACAGGGACCTCCAGCTGACTGAGGACTGTGGAAACAGGGACCTCCAGCTGACTGAGGACTGTGGAAACAGGGACCTCCAGCTGACTGAGGACTGTGGAAACAGGGACCTCCAGCTGACTGAGGACTGTGGAAACAGGGACCTCCAGCTGACTGAGGACTGTGGAAACAGGGACCTCCAGCTGACTGAGGACTGTGGAAACAGGGACCTCCAGCTGACTGAGGACTGTGGAAACAGGGACCTCCAGCTGACTGAGGACTGTGGAAACAGGGACCTCCAGCTGACTGAGGACTGTGGAAACAGGGACTTCCAGCTGACTGAGGACTGTGGAAACAGGGTCCTCCAGCTGACTGTGGACTGTAGACACTGTGTGTGTGTATGTGTGGGTGTGGGTTTTTGAAACTGTGCTCTGCTTAACTCAGTGGTAGAGGGGAGGTTAGCCTAGAGAACAGAGTACTATTGTTCAGACTGGCTTCTACCTCCATCAGGGGGCCAATTCCTACTTCAAAATAGTATCATCACATGTTCCTACTTCAGAATATTTACATCACCTGTTCCTACTTCAGAATTGTCACGCCTTGACCTTAGAGAGCCCTTGTTTCTCTATGGTGTAGTAGGTCAGGGCGTGACTAGGGGGTAGTCTAGATTAATATTTCTATGTTGTGTTCTAGTTTATATTTTCTATGTTGGTGTTTTGTATGATTCCCAATTAGAGGCAGCTGGTAATCATTGTCTCTAATTGGGGATCATATTTAAGTAGCTATTTTTCCCACCTGTGTTTGTGGGATATTGTTTTGTGTTTGTGCCTATGCACCACGTAGTCACGTTTAGTTGTTCGTTTATTTGATTTATTTGTTTTTACTTGAAGTTTCACTTTGTAATAAAGATGTGGAACTCTACACACGCTGCGCTTTGGTCCCGTTCTTACGACAACCGTGACAAGAATAGTATCATCGCCTATTCTTACTGTCATCGGTTGCCCTGAAAGGTAACCAGTCAGAAATAGGAATGTGACATTAAGTCTTGGATTGTGTTGTTTGGCTCCAGGGAAGATCCCATTTTTGTGTGGGTTGTGTGTTTTCTGAGCTCTTTAGAAGGAGAAAGGGACAGTGAGAGGATTGGGAAGGTAGAGAGAGACTGGAGGGAGAGGGGAGGGGAGAGAGAGACGAGAGAGGAGAGGGGAGAGAGAGAGAGCGAGAGAGGAGAGAGAGAGAGCGAGAGAGGAGAGAGAGAGGAGAGAGGAGATGAGAGAGAGAGGAGATGGGAGAGAGAGAGGAGATGGGAGAGAGGAGATGAGAGAGAGGAGATGAGAGAGAGGAGATGGGGGAGAGAGAGGGGAGAGAGAGGTGAAAGAGAGAGAGAGAGACTACTAGAATGCAAACTAGAATGCAATTTGGCTCTAAACAGAGAGTACACAGTGGCAGAATACCTGTCTGACCCAAACTTAAGGAAAGCTTTGCCCACAAAACGAGGTGGAAACTGAGCTGCACTTCCAAACTTCCTGCCAAATGTATGACCATTTTAGAGATACATATTTTCCTCAGATTACAAAGATGCACAAAGAATTTGAAAACAAACCCAATTTTGATAAACTGCTATATCTACTGGGTGAAATACCACAGTGTGCCGTCACAGCAGCAAGATGTGTGACCAGTCGCCACAAGAAAAGGACAACCAGTGAAGAACAAACACCATTGTAAATACAACCCATATTTATGTTGATTTTTTTCCTCCCTTTTGTACTTGAACTATTTGCACATCATTACAACACTGTATATATAGACAGAATATAATATTTGAAATGTCTTTATTCCTTTGGAACTTCTGTGAGTGTAATGTTTACTGTTAATTTTATTGTTTATTTCACTTGTGTTTATTATCTACTTCACTTGCTTTGGCAACGTTAACATATGTTTACCATGCCAATAAAGCCCCTTGAATTGACATTGAATAGAGAGGGATAGAGAAAGGAGGGAAAAGGGAGGGGGAGAGACGAGAGAGAAAGAGAGAGAAATACTTAGGAGGGGAAAGGGAGAGAGAGAGGAGAGGGAAGAGAGAGTGATAGAGGGAAAGGGTGAGTGGAGACAAAGAGTAGAGGAGAGAGAGAAAGATAAGAGGAGAGGAAAGAGAGGGAAAGGGGAGAGAGAGAGAGAGAGAGGGAAAGAAAGAGGAGGGGAGAGAGAGAAAGAGTAGAGGGGAGAGAGAAGGCACAAAGAACAAAGGCATGTAGGATTATGATTATATATTCTCTCTCTCTCTCTTTCTCATTATCTCTTTTTCTCTCCTTTCATTTGTCACTCAGACATTGTTCCCTTGTCAGATAGAAGAGAGGGAGGATATTGGGGGAGCTGCTCAGAAGAGTCCTCATTATGACAGTAGAAATATTTTCATCACTAGGCATCACAACAGGCAGCTGTCAGGTTTCCCGTTCCAGTGACACGCTTTGAAAAGAGTATCCTTATTATGGCTTTCTTTTGCAAATAACTATTAATTAACAGACTTATTTCCTAAAAACTTGTCAATACTAATCATCATAATAAGGTGTGGGGACATTCATAGTGTGACAAGAAATAACTTGCAGGTCTATTTCGCTCCAGCAGCTGGAATTTGTCACAATTCACCTGTGGGAGCGTGGCGTCTCTCAACACCTGACAGCAGAAAGAGCTGCCTGCTACTACACCTCTGCCCTCCATTTGCAATTAAAACCGGTAAATTAATCAATGGCAGTGCTCACTGCAAAAGTGGATACCTATTCAACTAAAGTGGAAAGTTTATGAGACAGTGGCCAATGCTACAGAAGTACAACTCCATAATCTAGAACCAGAGCTAAGTTAGAAAGGATAATCAACCTCTAAAAGGGAAAAAGGTACCAGAGACCAAGGCTATGGAAACCTTCATTGGGGACTCCCTAGATGCAGGATATATCCGTCCCTCTTCCTCTCCCCCTGGCGCAGGGTTCTTCATCATGGAAAAAAAAGGACCAGACCCTGCGCCCGTGTATTGACTACCGGGGACTCAATGACATTACTGTGATGAACCGTTATTCGCTACCACTCATTTCCTCGGCCTTCGAGATGCTCCAGGGGGCAACTGTTTTCTCAAAGCTGGATCTACAAAACACCTACCACCTGGTGCAGATATGAGCGGGGGACGAGTGGAAGACCGCCTTCAACATGGCCAGCGCCCTCTACGAATATCTGGTCATGCCTTTTGGCCTCACCAATGCCCCATGCCATATTCCAGGCTCTGGTGAATGATGTTCTCCGCAACATGTTGAACCGGTTCGTCTTCGTCTACATTGATGACATCCTCGTCTTCCCCCGCTCCCCCCAAGAACACGTGCTCCACGTCCGACAGGTTCTCCAGCGCCTTCTGGAGAACCAGTTTGTTAAGGCGGAAAAGTGCGATTCCCATCGCTCCACCATTCCCTTTCTGGACTACATCATATCTGCTGGGAGGGTGCAGCTGAAACTCTTCCAATTTTTATCGCCACTTTACCCGAGGTTACAGCATCCTGGCCTCCCCCCTGTCTGTACTCACCTCTACCAAGGTAGCGTTCACGTGGTCCTCTGCCGCTGACTGGGCGTTCCGGGACCTCAAACATTGCTTCACCACTACTCCTATACTGGTTCATCCTGACACTTCCCATCAGTTCGTGGTGGAGACTGATGCTTTGGATGTCAGAGTGGGGACTGTCCTGTCCCAACGTTCTGCCCTGGACCTTAAGCTTCATCCCTGCGCCTTCTTCTCCTACAACCTCAATGCCACGGAGAGGAACTATGATGTGGGGAATCGGGAGCTTCTCACGGTGAAGATGGCATTGGAGGAATGGAGGCACTGACTAGAAGGGTGGAAACATCCGTTCATTGTGTGGACTGAATACAAAAATCTGCAGTATCTCTGTACTGGGAAGCACCTCAACTCCAGGTAAGCGAGATGTGCCCTGCTGTTCACCCGGTTCAACTTCTCCTTCTCCTACCGGCCAGGGTCCAAGAAGGTCAAGCCAGACGCCCTGTCTCGCCGCTATAACCCCACGGTTACCACCCCGGAGCCCGAGACCGTGCCTGACGACGGCACTCAGCTGGTGTATAGGGAAACAGGTCCGGGAGGCGCAGCAGTCCCAGCCGAACTCTGGGGGGGGCCCAGATAACTGAATGTTTGTGCCTGACATTGTCCTCTCTGCGGTCCTGGAGTGGGCCCATTCCTACAGGCTTGCCTGACACCCGGGCTCCCGTCGGACCCTGGCCTTCGTGCGACAACGCTTTTGGTGGCCTACTATGGTTCTGGATGTTGCCGCGTTTATCGCCATCTGCACGGTCTGTGCACAGGACAAGACTCCTCGGCAAGCTTCGGCTGGTCTTCTTCAACCACTGCCTGTCCCTCACTGTTGGAGCCAGCCAACTAGGATTTAGAGACGGCACTTCCCTGTCTCCGCGAACCCTACCACCTTGAGTCAGCAACTGGTATGGGTTGAGTACGCCCGCAACACCCTTCCTTGCTCTGCCACGGGTCTCTCACCCTTTGAATGTGTTCCTTGGGACATCAGCCTCTGCTCTTCCCCGAGCAAGAGGAGGAAGTCAGCAATCCCTCTGCCCAGATGTTCATCCGCCGCTTTCGTCGTACCTGGAAGAGAGCCCCGGTCGCTCTGTTGAAGACCACTTCCAGGTATAGGCAACAATCAGATCGCTCCACGCTAGGAGGGTATGGTTCTCCACCCAGAACCTGCCCCTCCGGGTGGAGTCCCCTAAACGTTCCCCTGTTTCATCGGCCCGTTCCCCATCTCTAGAGTCATTAGTCTGAAAGCCCTTTGTCTTCTGTTTCCAGGCCCACCACTTCTCCGTGTGTCATTGATGGCCAGCTGGTGTACACGGTGAGACGCCACCTGAGTGTTTGACCACAGGGCAGGGGTTTCCAGTACCTGTTTGACTGGGAGGGTTATGGCCTGGAGGAGAGGTGCTGGGTCCCCGCTAAAGACAACCTGGACCCGGCCCTCATCGCCGACTTCCACCGCCGGCACCCCGGTCAGCCCAGGTAAGACGCCAGGTGGCACCCCTAGAAGGGGGTGTACTGTCACACCCGGATCTGTATAACCTGTCTTTGTGATTGTCTACACACCTCTCCATGTGTTTCCCATCTTCCCCTTTATCCCATGGATATTTCTACCTGTGTTCTCTGTGTGTTTGTTGCCAGTTCGTCTTGTTTTTCAAGTCAAACAGCGTTTTTTTGTCTCGGCTCTTGCTTTTCCCAGTCTCTCTTTTCTCGCCCTTCTGGTTTTGACCCTTGCCCGTCCTGACTCTGCCTGACCACTCTGCCTTTCCTTGACCCCGAGCCTGCCTGCTGTCCGGTACCTTTTCCCCACCTCTGGTTACTGACCCATGACTGCCTTGAGCTGTGTACTGCCTGCCCCTGTTGGATTATTAAACAATTTGTTAATTCGACGTTGTTTGCATCTGTGTTGTACCTTCATACCTGATATCTGATCCTCATGAGTGAAGATGTGAGCTTCACAAAAAGAGTAGAGATACAGAATTTGATGGACTACTTTGAGAGTCAATGAACTTAAGAGTTTTGATGACAAGTTATTTTAAATAAATTTAATTGGTCAAGGGGTTGTGACACGTTCATATAGACGTAAAGGGTGAACAAATGTGTAAAAAATGAAAACCACCAAATTTGGTTATGGTTTTCATCCGATGGCGACAACATAATAATATAAATAAAATGTAAGTAAAGTGATTTGGTAAAATGTAAAGGAGTAAATGGCAAGTTACTTCCGACCTAAATTAATTGAGTAAGAGAACAAGTACAGCCCACAGAAAATAACTAGGACAGTACTAGTCCCTCCAGACCAGTACTAGTTCCTCCAGACAGTACTAGTCCCTCCAGACCAGTACTAGTCCCTCCAGACCAGTACTAGTTCCTCTAGACAGTATTAGTTCCTCCAGACAGTACTAGTCCCTCCAGACCAGTACTAGTTCCTCCAGACAGTACTAGTTCCTCCAGACAGTACTAGTCCCTCCAGACCAGTACTAGTCCCTCCAGACCAGTACTAGTTCATCTAGACAGTATTAGTTCCTCCAGACAGTACTAGTCCCTCCAGACCAGTACTAGTTCTTCCAGACAGTACTAGTTCCTCTAGACAGTACTAGTTCCTCCAGACCAGTACTAGTTCCTCCAGACCAGTACTAGTTCCTCCAGACCAGTACTAGTTCCTCCAGACCAGTACTAGTTCCTCTAGACCAGTACTAGTTCCTCTAGACAGTACTAGTTCCTCCAGACCAGTACTAGTTCCTCCAGACAGTACTAGTTCCTCCAGACCAGTACTAGTTCCTCCAGACAGTACTAGTTCCTCCAGACCAGTACTAGTTCCTCCAGACCAGTACTAGTTCCTCTAGACAGTACTAGTTCCTCCAGACCAGTACTAGTTCCTCCAGACTAGTACTAGTTCCTCTAGACCAGTACTAGTTCCCCCAGACCAGTACTAGTTCCTCCAGACCAGTACTAGTTCCTCCAGACATTTAAAGGGTAGTAGTTTGCCAGGTTGAAACCCAGGCTTCTCTGGCAGCTGCGTGCTGCTTCACTATAACAAGGAGAGATGGCCAGTCCTATAGGGGATAATACTACACTATAACAAGGAGAGATGGCCAGTCCTATAGGGGATAATACTACACTATAACAAGGAGAGATGGCCAGTCCTATAGGGGATAATACTACACTACAACAAGTAGAGATGGCCAGTCCTATAGGGGATAATACTACACTATAACAAGGAGAGATGGCCAGTCCTATAGGGGATAATACTACACTATAACAAGGAGAGATGGCCAGTCCTTTAGGGGTAATACTACACTATAACAAGGAGAGATGGCCAGTCCTATAGGAGATAATACTACACTATAACAAGGAGAGATGGCCAGTCCTATAGGGGATAATACTACACTATAACAAGGAGAGATGGCCAGTCCTATAGGGGATAATACTACACTATAACAGGAGAGATGGCCAGTCCTATAGGGAGTAATACACTATAACAGGAGAGATGACCAGTCCTATAGGGGGTAATACTACACTATAACAAGGAGAGATGGCCAGTCCTATAGGGGGTAATACTACACTATAACAAGGAGAGATGGCCAGTCCTATAGGGGATAATACTACACTATAACAAGGAGAGATGGCCAGTCCTATAGGGGATAATACACTATAACAAGGAGAGATGGCCAGTCCTATATGGGATAATACTACACTATAACAAGGAGAGATGGCCAGTCCTATAGGGGATAATACTACACTATAACAAGGAGAGATGGCCAGTCCTATAGGGGGTAATACTACACTATAACAAGGAGAGATGGCCAGTCCTATAGGGGATAATACTACACTATAACAAGAAGAGATGGCCAGTCCTATAGGGGATAATACTACACTATAACAAGGAGAGATGACCAGTCCTATAGGGGATAATACTACACTATAACAAGGAGAGATGGCCAGTCCTATAGGGGGTAATGCTACACTATAACAAGGAGAGATGGCCAGTCCTATAGGGGATAATACTACACTATAACAAGAGAGATGGCCAGTCCTTTAGGGGATAATACTATACTATAACAAGGAGAGATGGCCAGTCCTATAGGGGATAATACACTATAACAAGGAGAGATGGCCAGTCCTATAGGGGATAATACTACACTATAACAAGGAGAGATGGCCAGTCCTATAGGGGATAATACTACACTATAACATGGAGAGATGGCCAGTCCTATAGGGGACAATACTACACTATAACAAGGAGAGATGGCCAGTCCTATAGGGGACAATACTACACTATAACATGGAGAGATGGCCAGTCCTATAGGGGACAATACTACACTAATACAAGTAGAGATGGCCAGTCCTATAGGGGGTAATGCTACACTATAACAAGGAGAGATGGCCAGTCCTATAGGGGATAATACTACACTATAACAGGAGAGATGGCCAGTTCTATAAGGGATAATACTACACTATAACAATTAGAGATGGCCAGTCCTATAGGGGATAATACTACACTATAACAAGGAGAGATGGCCAGTCCTATAGGGGGTAATACTACACTATAACAAGGAGAGATGGTCAGTCCTATAGGGGATAATACTACACTATAACAAGGAGAGATGGCCAGTCCTATAGGGGATAATACTACACTATAACAAGGAGAGATGGCCAGTCCTATATAGGATAATACACTATAACAAGTACAGATGGATTTTCCCATATAGCCAATGATGAATTATGATTAAAAATAAATGTAGAATAGGCATAGTTTGGAGGACATCACCAAGCCCATAGAGATGGTCCTAGTGGGAGGACATCAACAAGCCCATAGAGATGGTCCAGTGGGAGGACATCAACAAGCCCATAGAGATGGTCCAGTGGGAGGACATCAACAAGCCCATAGAGATGGTCCAGTGGGAGGACATCAACAAGCCCATAGAGATGGTCCAGTGGGAGGACATCAACAAGCCCTTAGAGATGGTCCTAGTGGGAGGACATCAACAAGCCCATAGAGATGGTCCAGTGGGAGGACATCAACAAGCCCATAGAGATGGTCCAGTGGGAGGACATCAACAAGCCCATAGAGATGGTCCAGTGGGAGGACATCATCAAGCCCATAGAGATGGTCCAGTGGGAGGACATCAACAAGCCCATAGAGATGGTCTAGTGGGAGGAGGACATTAACAAGCCCATAGAGGTGGTCCAGTGGGAGGACATTAACAAGCCCATAGAGATGGTCCAGTGGGAGGACATCATCAAGCCCATAGAGATGGTCCAGTGGGAGGACATCATCAAGCCCATAGAGATGGTCCAGTGGGAGGACATCAACAAGCCCATAGAGATGGTCCAGTGGGAGGAGTACATCAACAAACCCATACAGTGCCTTGCAAAAGTATTCACACCCTTTGGCATTTTTCCTATTTTGTTGTACTTGTTGTACAACCTGTAATTGAAATAGATTTTTATTTGGATTACATGTAATGGACATACACAAAATAGTACAAATTGGTGATTTGAAATTAAAAAAGAATACTTGTTTCAACAAATTATACAAAATTAAAAATGGAAAATTGGTCGGTGCATGTCTTCACCCCCTTCGCTATGATGCCCCTTAACATGATCTGTCATATGACCTCAGTAGATATACACCTGTTTTGAAAGGCCCCAGAGTCTGCAACACCACTAAGCAAGGGGCACCACCAAGCAAGCAGCACCATGAAGACCAAGGAGCTCCCCAAACAGGTCTGGGACAAAGTTGTGTAGAAGTACAGATCAGGGTTGGGTTCTAAAAAAATATCAGAAATTGTGAACATCTCACAGAGCACCAATAAATCCATTCCAAAAAAATGGAAAGAAAATGTCACCACAACAAACCTGCCAATACAGGGCCGCCCAGCAAAACTCAAAGACCAGGCAAGGAGGGCATTAATCAGAGGCAACAAAGAGACCAAAGATAACCCTGAAGGAGCTGCAAAGCTCCACAGCTGATATTGGAGTATCTGTCCATAGCACCACTTTAAGCCGTACACTCCACAGAGTTGGGCTTTACAGAAGAGTGGCCAGAGAAAAGCCATTGCTGAAATAAAAAAAATAAGGCATGTGGGAGACTCCCCAAACATATGGATGAAGGAACTCTGGTTAGATGAGACTAAAATTGAGCTTTTTGGCCATCAAGGAAAACGCTATGTCCGGCGCAAACCAACACCTCTCATCACCCCGAAAACACCATCCCCACAGTGAAGCATGGTGGTGGCAGCATCATGCTGTGGGGATGTTTTACATCAGCAGGGACTGGGAAACATGTCAGAATTAAAGGAATGATGGATGGCGCTAAATACAGGGAAATTATTGAGGGAAACCTTTTTTCAGTCTTTATGAGATGTTAGGTTGGGACGGAGGTTCACCTTCCGGCAGGACAATGACCCTAAGTATACTGCTAAGCAACACTCGAGTGGTTTAAGGGGAAACATTTAAATGTCTTGAAATGGCCTAGTCAAAGGCCAGACCTCAATCTGACTTAAAGTATCTGACTTAAAGAATGCTGTACACCAGTGGAACCCATCCAACTTGAAGGAGCTGGAGCAGTTTGCCTTGAAGAATGGGAAAAAAATCCCAGTGGCTAGATGTGCCAAGCTTATAGAGACATACCCCAAGAGACTTGCAGCTGTAATTTCTGCAAAAGGTGACTCAACAAAGTATTGACTTTGGGGGGGGGGGGGTGAATAGTTGTGCACACTCAAGTTGTATGTTTTGTTTTTGTCTTATTTCTTTTTTCACCAAAAAATGCATCTTAAAAGTGGTAGCCATGTTGTGTAAATCAAATGATACAAACCCCCCAAATATCCATTTTAATTCCAGGTTGTAAGGTAACAAAATTCCAAGGGGGTTGAATACTTTTGCAAGCCACTGTATAGATGGTCCAGCGCTCTGTCAACCAGCTGTTGTTTCCATTTTTCCTTGACAGGCGCATTCCCACAATCTTCCACATTGCCAAAAATCACTGTGTCCCTGGGAAGTACCATAAGGCCAGGTTTTCCACTGTGTCACTGGGCAGTACCGTAAGGGCCAGGTTTTCCACTGTGTCCCTGGGCAGTACCATAAGGCCAGGTTTTCCCACTGTGTCCCTGGGCAGTACCGTAAGGGCCAGGTTTTCCACTGTGTCCCTGGGCAGTACCGTAAGGGCCAGGTTTTCCACTGTGTCCCTGGGCAGTACCGTAAGGCCAGGTTTTCCACTGAGTCCCTGGGCAGTACTGTAGGGCCAGGTTTTCCACTGTGTCCCTGGGCAGTACCGTAGGGCCAGGTTTTCCACTGTGTCCCTGGGCAGTACCGTAGGGGACAGGTTTTCCACTGTGTCCCTGGGCAGTACCGTAGGGCCAGGTTTTCCACTGTGTCCCTGGGCAGTACTGTAGGGCCAGGTTTTCCACTGTGTCCCTGGGCAGTACCGTAAGGGCCAGGTTTTCCACTGTGTCCCTGGGCAGTACTGTAGGGCCAGGTTTTCCACTGTGTCCCTGGGCAGTACCGTAAGGGCCAGGTTTTCCACTGTGTCCCTGGGCAGTACTGTAGGGCCAGGTTTTCCACTGTGTCCCTGGGCAGTACCGTAAGGGCCAGGTTTTCCACTGTGTCACTGGGCAGTACTGTAAGGCCAGGTTTTCCACTGTGTCCCTGGGCAGTACCGTAAGGGCCAGGTTTTCCACTGTGTCCCTGGGCAGTACTGTAAGGCCAGGTTTTCCACTGTGTCCCTGGGCAGTACCGTAAGGGCCAGGTTTTCCACTGTGTCCCTGGGCAGTACTGTAAGGCCAGGTTTTCCACTGTGTCCCTGGGCAGTACCGTAAGGGCCAGGTTTTCCACTGTGTCCCTGGGCAGTACCGTAAGGGCCAGGTTTTCCACTGTGTCCCTGGGCAGTACTGTAGGGCCAGGTTTTCCACTGTGTCCCTGGGCAGTACCGTAAGGGCCAGGTTTTCCACTGTGTCCCTGGGCAGTACTGTAAGGCCAGGTTTTCCACTGTGTCCCTGGGCAGTACCGTAAGGGCCAGGTTTTCCACTGTGTCCCTGGGCAGTACTGTAAGGCCAGGTTTTCCACTGTGTCCCTGGGCAGTACCGTAAGGGCCAGGTTTTCCACTGTGTCCCTGGGCAGTACTGTAGGGCCAGGTTTTCCACTGTGTCCCTGGGCAGTACCGTAATGTCCAGGTTTTCCACTGTGTCCCTGGGCAGTACCGTAAGGGCCAGGTTTTTCCACAATGCGCATTGAGGACAATTTTTTTAATTTTGGCCTAAAATGACATATCCAAATCTAACTGCCTGTAGCTCAGAACATGAAGCGAGGCCATGCGTATTCTTGATACCATTTGAAAGGAAACACTTTGAAGTTTTTGGAAATGTGAATGTAGGATAATTTAACACATTAGATCTGGTAAAAGATAATACAATCAAAAAACATGCATTTCTATTATAGAATTGTTTATGTTCCATCGTCTTTGAAATACAAGAGAAAGGCCAGACATTGAGACAGGATTCTAGATGTAATTTGGATGTTGTCCACAAGATGGCAGCAGTGTATGTGCAACGTTTTAGACTGATCCAATTAACCATTGCATTGCTGTTCAAAATGTTGTATCAAGTTTGCCCAAATGGTCAATTGATACATTTTTAAATACATATCTATAGAAAACATAAAAAATTAAATGGTAATAAAAACATTTAAGTGTACAGACTCCCAGGAATGTCATACATGATGGATCATTAGCTTTCACAGAAACTTTCACACATCTAGATGGCTGGGCGAGGTGGGTGTGGAGCCAGAGACAGCAGGGGTTCAAACTGTAGAACCCAGTACCTACATTTTAACTTAAAAATGCATTTTTTCAAACACAACTATGCTACATTTTTATCTCTGGGACGATCAGGATGACAAATCAGAGGAAGATAACTGAATTTAGGCATATTATTTACCTTGAGAGGTGAATGTATCAAACGATTTGCCGTGATAAAAGTGTTTTGTTGTTGTGCATTCTCCTCAAACAATAGCACGGTCTTGTTTTGCTGTAATAGCTACTGTAAATTGGACACTGCAGTTAGATTAACAAGATATTAAGCTTTCTGCCAATGTAAGACATGACTATGCCCCGGAAAGTTGGCTGTTGATTAAAACGTCATTCTAGTCACATTATTGCATATTGATTAACAACTGTCCTGGTTTAGGGACACTGATCCCGTAGAGGATAACAATCTATTTACATAAAACATAGAGATTTACATCAGAAATAGGACAATTCTGTCTTATGGAACCATACCAAATGTTAGATATCATATTAATTTTAGTGTCCCAGAATTTAATTTACTATGTTATGTCTAGTCTATGACACAAGTTGTTTTATGTGCAGCCCCTTCATTTTTCATGGGGACTTCAGATTTTCTGTGAACACACTGAAAAGTAACTTGACACTGTCAATCATTCAGCACAATTTGGATTAAAAGAGTGAAATATTGCCAGATTAGTGACCACAAAACACCTGTTAAATTTTCTCTCGTTTTGCCTGGAGAAAAAAAACTGAGTTGGCCTATGTAGTCACGATTGTGTGGAGAGATGGACCAAGGTGCGACGTGATTAAAGTTCCACATCTTTATTTAGTGCCAACCTCCAAACAAAACAAGAAAACAATCAACGAACCCTGACATCAGAGGTGCTACATGCACTTAACTCAAAACAATATCCCGGAAAAACGGCTACCTAAATATGATCCCCAATTAGAGACAACGATTACCAGCTGCCTCTAATTGGGAACCATACCAAGTATAGAAACATAGAAATAATAAACCTAGAACAACCAAGGGCTCTCTATGATCAGGGCGTGACATATGTTTATCTATTATATACGGAGGCATCAATCAGAACAATAACATGACTATCTGGAGGATTCATTGATCATGTTCTTAGTTCAGATAGGCCTGGTTTGGGTGGCTACTGTCTGAAGAGAGCAGGAACATCACCCTGCAATTCACTGCAAAGTGACTAAGGGACAGTTGAAATCGGTGATGGGGGTTTCTTGCATTGGAATTACATTACATATACAAAAGTATGTGGACACCCATTCAAATTAGTGGATTCGGCTATTTCAGCCACACCAGTTGCCGACGGGTGTATACAAACCGAGAACACACTGCCATGCAATCTCCATAGACAAACATTGACAGTAGAATGGCACCGTCAATGTGGCACAGTCATAGGATGCCACCTTTCCAACAAGTCAGATCGCCACATTTCTGCCCTGCTAGAGCTGCCCCAGTTAATTGTGTTAAGTGCTGTTATTGTGAAGTGGAAAAGTCTAGGAGCAACAACGGCTCAGCCGCGAAGTGGTAGGCCACACAAGCTCACAGAACGGGACCGCAGAGTGCTGAAGCGTGTAAAAATCACCTGTCCTCGGTTACAAAACTCACTACAGATTCCAAACTGCCTCTGGAAGCAACGTCAGCACAATAACTGTTCATCGGGAGCTTCATGAAATGGGTTTCCATGGCCGAGCAGCCGCACACAAGCCTAAGATCACCATGCGCAATGCCAAGAGTCGGCTGAAGTGGTGTAAAGCTCGCCTCCATTGTACTCTGGAGAAGTGAAAACGCTTTCTCTGGAGTGATGAATCACACTTCACCATCTGGGACGAATCTGGGTTTGGCGGATGACAGGAGAACGCTACCTGGCCGAATGCTTAGTGCCAAATGTACATTTTGGTGAAGGAGGAATAATGGTCTTGGGTTGTTTTTCTTGGTCCCTTAGTTCCAGTTTGTTGAGATGGTGTGGAAGAACTTGACTGGCCTGCACAGAGCCCTGACCTCAACCCCATCCAACACCTTTGGGTTGAATAGAAACACCGACTGCTAGCCAGGCCTAATCGCCCAACATCAGTCCCGGACCTAATGCTCTTGTGGATGAATGGAATCAAATCAACACAGCAATGCTCCAACATCTAGTGGAAAGCCTTCCCAGAAGAGTGGAGGCTGTTATAACAGCAAAGGGTGGGAGACCAACTTTAATATTAATGCCTGTGATTTTGGAATGAGATGTTCGACGAGCAGGTGTCCACATACTTTTCGTCTAGTGTATATTGAATTCTGCTTATGTCACGCTATACCACAATAAACATAAAGTCCAAACGCTGAGAACCCGAGACCATTGATTGAGTGCTTTTTAAGTGACAGGTTGGCGCAGAAATCTATAGCCTATCTCCTCTGGTGCTGTATCAGCACAATAGACAGCGCCCTACACACTAAAGCAAGGCCGTTTTGGTAATGAATAAAGGCTACACAATAGACAAGGTAATTCACCTACTACAAACAGCCTATGTGAATGCAGCCATACACACAGCTGTCTTGACAAAGAAACGAGTCTTTACGCTTGTTTTAAACATGGAAAAAACGTGTGTGTGTGTGTGTGTGTGTGTGTGTGTGTGCTTGTCTTCCTGTGTGTGTGTGTGTGTGTGTGTGCGCGTGTGTGACTGTGTGTATGTGTGTGTGACTGTGTGTATGACTGTGTGTATGTGTGTGTGACTGTGTGTGTGACTGTGTATGTGTGTGTGATAGTGTGTATGTGTGTGTGACTGTGTCTATGACTGTGTGTATGTGTGTGTGACTGTGTATGTGTGTGTGACTGTGTATGTGTGCGTGTGTGTGCTTGTCTTCCTGTGTGTGTGTGTGTGTGTGTGTGTGTGTGTGTGTGTGTGTGTGTGTGTGTGCGTTTCATTACAGTAGGATGGGATTATCAGCATACTGTATTGAAGGCCTGTCACTACAACTCCTCACGTCAGTGTTCAGCTGAACACACAAGGTCAATCCAATGGTTCCACACACACACACACACACACACACACACACACACACACACACACACACACACACACACACACACACACACACACAAGGGTCCAACATTCATTGGTTCATCACTGAGAAGTAAAAACCAGACGTAGAAGGAAGACTGATCCGACAGAGGGCCGCCTCGCTTCTAGTCGTTAGGAAACTTCGCAGAATGTAGTTTTTTTATGTATTATTTCTTACATTGTAAGCCCAGAAAATGTTGTGTTTTAACATACAAATATATTGTTATCCCATTCCTTTACTTAGATTTGTGTGTATTAGATAGTTGTTGTGGAATTGTTAGATATTACTTGTTAGATATTACTGCACAGTCGGAGCTAGAAGCACAAGCATTTCACTACACTCGCATTAACACCTGCTAACCACATGTATGTGACCAATAACATCTGCTAAACACGTGTATGTGACCAATAGGATCTGCTAACCACGGGTATGTGACCAATAGGATCTGCTAACCACGTGTATGTGACCAATAGGATCTGCTAACCACGTGTATGTGACCAATAGGATTTGATTTGAAAGACTTCAAAAGTTTCCAGTTCATAAAGTTATTGAACAAATCTACAATTTAGTACTTTTTTGCTTACTCTCTTGTGTACAACTTTGTTTATTTTTCAATGCAGATCACAAGCTAAATGGGTTTTTAAATATAGCCTATTTTTTTCAATCCCAAATGAACGATGTCTACAGTATGTGATATAGTAAATAGAGAGAACTGCGGTGCCAAAAACCAAAACAAGGGAAAGTTTGCCACGTCTCTAAAGGATTCTAATTTGCATCGGAGCCAGCGTGAGAGATAAGCTAAGTCCTCCTGTTCTGCAGAGGGGTTACATCAGATAACTGACAAACAGAATAGGCAGGTCCCGAACTGGAGGATCCCTACATGATGTCTCAGAATGCATGGTTTTAGAGTTTTAGAAAATTTGCAGGGAGGTAAGGGGGCAAAGGTAGTGGGGGAGAGGGAGGGACGGGAAAAGTAATAAATTGGGCCAGAGATGGAAGGAAGGAAAAGTTGAAGCTAGTGGGAGGGAGGGAGGGAGGGAGGGAGGAAGGGAGGGGGAGACAGCGGTTTAATAGAGGTGAAGGAGGGGGAGACAGTGGTTTAATAGAGGTGAAGGAGGGGAGACAGTGGTTTAATAGAGGTGAAGGAGGGAGACAGTGGTTTAATAGAGGTGAAGGAGGGGGAGACAGTTGTTTAATAGAGGTGAAGGAGGGGAGACAGTGGTTTAATAGAGGTGAAGGAGGGGGAGACAGTGGTTTAATAGAGGTGAAGGAGGGGAGACAGTGGTTTAATAGAGGTGAAGGAGGGAGACAGTGGTTTAATAGAGGTGAAGGAGGGAGAGACAGTGGTTTAATAGAGGTGAAGGAGGGGGAGACAGTGGTTTAATAGAGGTGAAGGAGGGGGAGACAGTTGTTTAATAGAGGTGAAGGAGGGGAGACAGTGGTTTAATAGAGGTGAAGGAGGGGGAGACAGTGGTTTAATAGAGGTGAAGGAGGGGGAGACAGTGGTTTAATAGAGGTGAAGGAGGGAGACAGTGGTTTAATAGAGGTGAAGGAGGGAGAGACAGTGGTTTAATAGAGGTGAAGGAGGGAGACAGTGGTTTAATAGAGGTGAAGGAGGGAGACAGTGGTTTAATAGA
The DNA here is from genome assembly GCF_901001165.1 of Salmo trutta. Classification (NCBI taxonomy): domain Eukaryota; kingdom Metazoa; phylum Chordata; class Actinopteri; order Salmoniformes; family Salmonidae; genus Salmo; species Salmo trutta. Next base: position 41,624,353 of record NC_042990.1, on the reverse strand, counting down.
GGTGAAGGAGGGAGACAGTGGTTTAATAGAGGTGAAGGAGGGAGACAGTGGTTTAATAGAGGTGAAGGAGGGAGACAGCGGTTTAATAGAGATGAAGGAGGGGGAGACAGTGGTTTAATAGAGGTGAAGGAGGGAGACAGTGGTTTAATAGAGGTGAAGGAGGGGAGACAGTGGTTTAATAGAGGTGAAGGAGGGGAGACAGTGGTTTAATAGAGGTGAAGGAGGGGGAGACAGTGGTTTAATAGAGGTGAAGGAGGGGGAGACAGTGGTTTAATAGAGGTGAAGGAGGGGAGACAGTGGTTTAATAGAGGTGAAGGAGGGGGAGACAGTGGTTTAATATAGGTGAAGGAGGGGGAGACAGTGGTTTAATAGAGGTGAAGGAGGGGAGACAGTGGTTTAATAGAGGTGAAGGAGGGAGACAGTGGTTTAATAGAGGTGAAGGAGGGAGACAGTGGTTTAATATAGATGAAGGAGGGGAGACAGCGGTTTAATAGAGGTGAAGGAGGGGGAGGCAGTGGTTTAATAGAGGTGAAGGAGGGGAGACAGTGGTTTAATAGAGATGAAGGAGGGGGAGACAGTGGTTTAATAGAGGTGAAGGAGGGGGAGACAGTGGTTTAATAGAGGTGAAGGAGGGAGACAGTGGTTTAATAGAGGTGAAGGAGGGGGAGACAGTGGTTTAATAGAGGTGAAGGAGGGAGACAGTGGTTTAATAGAGGTGAAGGAGGGAGACAGCGGTTTAATAGAGGTGAAGGAGGGGGAGACAGTGGTTTAATAGAGGTGAAGGAGGGGGAGACAGTGGTTTAATAGAGGTGAAGGAGGGGAGACAGCGGTTTAATAGAGGTGAAGGAGGGGGAGACAGCGGTTTAATAGAGGTGAAGGAGGGGGAGACAGTGGTTTAATAGAGGTGAAGGAGGGGAGACAGTGGTTTAATAGAGGTGAATGAGGGGAGACAGTGGTTTAATAGAGGTGAAGGAGGGGGAGAGAGCGGTTTAATAGAGGTGAAGGAGGGGGAGACAGTGGTTTAATAGAGGTGAAGGAGGGAGACAGTGGTTTAATAGAGGTGAAGGAGGGGAGACAGTGGTTTAATAGAGATGAAGGAGGGGGAGACAGTGGTTTAATAGAGGTGAAGGAGGGGGAGACAGTGGTTTAATAGAGGTGAAGGAGGGAGAGACAGTGGTTTAATAGAGGTGAAGGAGGGGGAGACAGTGGTTTAATAGAGATGAAGGAGGGGGAGACAGTGGTTTAATAGAGGTGAAGGAGGGGAGACAGTGGTTTAATAGAGGTGAAGGAGGGGGGAGACAGTGGTTTAATAGAGGTGAAGGAGGGGGGAGACAGTGGTTTAATAGAGGTGAAGGAGGGGGAGACAGTGGTTTAATAGAGGTGAAGGAGGGAGACAGTGGTTTAATAGAGGGTGAAGGAGGGAGACAGCGGTTTAATAGAGGTGAAGGAGGGGGAGACAGTGGTTTAATAGAGGTGAAGGAGGGGGAGACAGTGGTTTAATAGAGGTGAAGGAGGGAGACAGTGGTTTAATAGAGGTGAAGGAGGGGAGACAGTGGTTTAATAGAGGTGAAGGAGGGGAGACAGCGGTTTAATAGAGGTGAAGGAGGGGGAGACAGTGGTTTAATAGAGGTGAAGGAGGGGGAGACAGCGGTTTAATAGAGGTGAAGGAGGGAGACAGTGGTTTAATAGAGGTGAAGGAGGGAGACAGTGGTTTAATAGAGGTGAAGGAGGGGAGACAGTGGTTTAATAGAGGTGAAGGAGGGGGAGACAGTGGTTTAATAGAGGTGAAGGAGGGAGACAGCGGTTTAATAGAGGTGAAGGAGGGGAGACAGTGGTTTAATAGAGGTGAAGGAGGGAGACAGCGGTTTAATAGAGGTGAAGGAGGGGGAGACAGTGGTTTAATAGAGGTGAAGGAGGGAGACAGTGGTTTAATAGAGGTGAAGGAGGGAGACAGCGGTTTAATAGAGGTGAAGGAGGGGGAGACAGCGGTTTAATAGAGGTGAAGGAGGGGGAGACAGTGGTTTAATAGAGGTGAAGGAGGGAGACAGTGGTTTAATAGAGGTGAAGGAGGGGGAGACAGTGGTTTAATAGAGGTGAAGGAGGGGGAGACAGTGGTTTAATAGAGGTGAAGGAGGGGAGACAGCGGTTTAATAGAGGTGAAGGAGGGAGACAGTGGGTTTAATAGAGGTGAAGGAGGGGAGACAGTGGTTTAATAGAGGTGAAGGATGGGGAGACAGTGGTTTAATAGAGGTGAAGGAGGGGGAGACAGTGGTTTAATAGAGGTGAAGGAGGGGGAGACAGTGGTTTAATAGAGGTGAAGGAGGGGGAGACAGTGGTTTAATAGAGGTGAAGGAGGGGAGACAGCGGTTTAATATAGGTGAAGGAGGGGGAGACAGTGGTTTAATAGAGGTGAAGGAGGGGAGACAGTGGTTTAATAGAGGTGAAGGAGGGGGAGACAGTGGTTTAATAGAGGTGAAGGAGGGGGAGACAGTGGTTTAATAGAGGTGAAGGAGGGAGACAGTGGTTTAATAGAGGTGAAGGAGGGGGAGACAGTGATTTAATAGAGGTGAAGGAGGGGGAGACAGTGGTTTAATAGAGGTGAAGGAGGGAGACAGTGGTTTAATAGAGGTGAAGGAGGGGGAGACAGCGGTTTAATAGAGGTGAAGGAGGGAGACAGTGGTTTAATAGAGGTGAAGGAGGGGGAGACAGTGGTTTAATAGAGGTGAAGGAGGGGGAGACAGTGGTTTAATAGAGGTGAAGGAAGGAGACAGTGGTTTAATAGAGGTGAAGGAGGGAGACAGTGGTTTAATAGAGATGAAGGAGGGGAGACAGTGGTTTAATAGAGGTGAAGGAGGGAGACAGTGGTTTAATAGAGGTGAAGGAGAGGGAGACAGTGGTTTAATAGAGGTGAAGGAGGGGGAGACAGTGGTTTAATAGAGGTGAACGAGGGGGAGACAGTGGTTTAATAGAGGTGAAGGAGGGAGACAGTGGTTTAATAGAGGTGAAGGAGGGGGAGTCAGTGGTTTAATAGAGGTGAAGGAGGGGGAGACAGTGGTTTAATAGAGGTGAAGGAGGGGGAGACAGTGGTTTAATAGAGGTGAAGGAGGGGGAGACAGTGGTTTAATAGAGGTGAAGGAGGGGGAGACAGCGGTTTAATAGAGGTGAAGGAGGGGAGACAGCGGTTTAATAGAGGTGAAGGAGGGGAGACAGTGGTTTAATAGAGGTGAAGGAGGGGAGACAGCGGTTTAATAGAGGTGAAGGAGGGGGAGACAGTGGTTAATAGAGGTGAAGGAGGGGGAGACAGTGGTTGAATAGAGGTGAAGGAGGGAGAGACAGTGGTTTAATAGAGGTGAAGGAGGGGGAGACAGTGGTTTAATAGAGATGAAGGAGGGGGAGACAGTGGTTTAATAGAGATGAAGGAGGGGGAGACAGTGGTTTAATAGAGGTGAAGGAGGGGGAGACAGTGGTTTAATAGAGGTGAAGGAGGGGGAGACAGTGGTTTAATAGAGGTGAAGGAGGGGGAGACAGTGGTTTAATAGAGGTGAAGGAGGGGGAGACAGTGGTTTAATAGAGGTGAAGGAGGGGAGACAGTGGTTTAATAGAGGTGAAGGAGGGGGAGACAGTGGTTTAATAGAGGTGAAGGAGGGGGAGACAGTGGTTTAATAGAGGTGAAGGAGGGAGACAGTGGTTTAATAGAGGTGAAGGAGGGGGAGACAGTGGTTTAATAGAGGTGAAGGAGGGGGAGACAGTGGTTTAATAGAGGTGAAGGAGGGAGACAGCGGTTTAATAGAGGTGAAGGAGGGGGAGACAGTGGTTTAATAGAGGTGAAGGAGGGGAGACAGTGGTTTAATAGAGGTGAAGGAGGGGGAGACAGTGGTTTAATAGAGATGAAGTAGAGGGAGACAGTGGTTTAATAGAGGTGAAGGAGGGGGAGACAGTGGTTTAATAGAGGTGAAGGAGGGAGACAGCGGTTTAATAGAGGTGAAGGAGGGAGACAGTGGTTTAATAGAGGTGAAGGAGGGGGAGACAGTGGTTTAATAGAGGTGAAGGAGGGGGAGACAGTGGTTTAATAGAGGTGAAGGAGGGAGACAGTGGTTTAATAGAGGTGAAGAAGGGGGAGACAGTGGTTTAATAGAGGTGAAGGAGGGAGACAGTGGTTTAATAGAGGTGAAGGAGGGAGACAGTGGTTTAATAGAGGTGAAGGAGGGGGAGACAGCTGTTTAATAGAGGTGAAGGAGGGGGAGACAGTGGTTTAATAGAGGTGAAGGAGGGAGAGACAGTGGTTTAATAGAGGGGAAGGAGGGGGAGACAGTGGTTTAATAGAGGTGAAGGAGGGGAGACAGCGGTTTAATAGAGGTGAAGGAGGGGGAGACAGTGGTTTAATAGAGGTGAAGGAGGGAGACAGTGGTTTAATAGAGGTGAAGGAGGGGGAGACAGTGGTTTAATAGAGGTGAAGGAGGGGGAGACAGTGGTTTAATAGAGGTGAAGGAGGGGAGACAGCGGTTTAATAGAGGTGAAGGAGGGGGAGACAGTGGTTTAATAGAGGTGAAGGAGGGAGAGACAGTGGTTTAATAGAGGTGAAGGAGGGGGAGACAGTGGTTTAATAGAGGTGAAGGAGGGGGAGACAGTGGTTTAATAGAGGTGAAGGAGGGGGAGACAGTGGTTTAATAGAGGTGAAGGAGGGAGAGACAGTGGTTTAACAGAGGTGAAGGAGGGAGACAGCGGTTTAACAGAGATGAAGGAGGGAGACAGTGGTTTAATAGAGGTGAAGGAGGGAGAGACAGTGGTTTAATAGAGGTGAA
>NC_042990.1:41567051-41614551 GCF_901001165.1 Salmo trutta | reverse complement strand
CACGGCTGTCAGCCAATCAGCATTCAGGGCTCGAACCACCCAGTTTATAATGCTGTTTAATCAGCTTCTTAATATGCCACACCTGTCAGGTGGGTGGATTATCTTAGCAAAGGAGAAATTATTGCTAAAAACGATTTAAACAAATTTGCGAGCACAATTTTAGAGAAATAAGATTTTTTTTATGTGCCTACGGAAAATGTCGGGGATCTTTTATTTCAGCTCGTGGAGCATGGGACCAACACTTTACATGTTGGGTGAATATTGTTGTTCAGTGTAGATGATTCATTATAAGAAGAATCACTATATCTAAGGAATACCTTTAAATATCTTCTCTGAGTATACCGAGTGGCGCAGTGGTCTAAGACACTGCATCTCAATGCAAGAAGGCGTCACAGGCAATACTTGGTTGGAATCCGGGTTGCATCATATCTGGCTGTGATTGGGAATCCCGTAGGGCGGCTCACAATTGGCACGGCGTCGTCCTGGTGTAAGCCGTCATTGTACGTAAGAATTTGTTCTTAAATATAATATAATATAAATAAATAAAACGTGTAACTGATGAAATATGACATTTTTTGATTTTCATAATCATATGCATTTACGTCATTTAGCATATGCTTTTCTGTTATTGTTTATCAGGCTGTCATTGAGTGTCATCCCAAATGGCAACCTATTCCCAATGTAGTGCACTACTTTTGACGAGGGCCCACTGGGCCATGTAGGGAATAGGGTGCCATTTGGGATACAGCGAATAAGTGTCAAGGTTTCAAGGAAGCGTATAATTAACAATAAATTGGTCTGTAGAATTCACATTTCCTTGCGATTGGCTTAATTATAGAGATAATTGGATAGCCACCACCCACCCCTCTGCTAACAAACTTAAATCGTTAACAGGATCGTAGTAACACTTGGTGTTGTTATGGGAAGCCTGGTGAACACACTCTCTGGTAATTCACTTGTTTTTGTATTAAAATGTACATTTTATCAATTCAGCAGAAGCTCAAATCTGTTTAGCCTTACTAAAGGGCATTCAACTAACAAGACAGGAACATCACATAGCTATGATTATGTAGAACCTTCTCTTAACCTGTTACATCTAGGGGGCAGTAATTTCACGGCTGGATAAAAAACGTACCCGATTTAATCTGATTATTAGTCCTGCCCAGAAACTGGAATATGCATATAATTATTAGCTTTGGAGAGAAAACACTCCAAAGTTTCTGAAACTGTTTGAATGGTGTCTGTGAGTATAACAGAACTCCTATGGCAGGCAAAAACCTGAGATGCTTCTGTTCAGGAAGTACCCTGTCTGAACATTTCTTGCCCTTCTTTATTATCTCTGTCGTTTACAAAGGATCTCTGCTCTTACGTGACAATTCTCACGTCAACAATGGAGTCTCACAGCCCGGGAAAAACAGGAATGATGTCATTCAAAGCCCTGGCTGAAGCACACGAGAGCAAATGCTGAGTGGTCAGTCAATGGACTAAGCCTTAGGCGCGTGACACGCCCCGCCCCCGGCTTTTGGTTTTTTCCTCAGTTTACAGACAGGCAGATTCCCGGTCGGAATATTATCGCTTCTCTACGAGATAAATTGCATAAATATTGGTTTTAAACAGCGGTTGACATGCTTCGAAGTACGGTAATGGAATATTTCGAAATTTTTTGTCATATTTTGCGTCATGCTCGTGGCCGAGATTTAGCGTTGGGATAGTGTCTAGAACGCACGAACAAAACGTCGCTGTTTGGATATAACGATGGATTATTTGGGACCAAACCTACATTTGTTATTGAAGTAGAAGTCCTGGCAGTGTATTCTGATGAAGAACAAGCAAGGTAAGAACATTTTTCTTATAGGAAATGTGATTTTGGTGAAGGCTACACTGGGTGGGTGTCTAAATAGCTAGCCCTGTAACGCCGGGCTATGTACTTACATTATTGCAAAATGTGCTTCATCCGAAAAGCTATTTTAAAATCGGACATATCGAGTGCATAGAGGAGTTCTGTATCTATAATTCTTAAAATAATTGTTATGCTTTTTGTGAACGTTTATCGTGAGTAATTTAGTAAAATCACCGGAAGTGTTCGGTGGGAATGCTAGTTCTGAACGTCACATGCTAATGTAAAAAGCTGGTTTTTGATATAAATATGAACTTGATTGAACAGACATGCATGTATTGTATAACACAATGTCCTAGGTGTGTCATCTGATGAAGATCATCAAAGGTTAGTGCTGCATTTAGATATGGTTTGGGTTTATGTGACATGATATGCTAGCTTGAAAAATGGCTGTGTGATTATTCCTGGCTGGGTACTCTGCTGACATAATCTAATGTTTTGCTTTCGCTGTAAAGCCTTTTTGAAATCGGACAGTTTGGTTAGATAAAGGAGAGTCTTGTCTTTAAATAGCTGTAACATAGTCATATGTTTGAAAAGTGTAAGTTTTCGGATTTAGAGGAGTTTGAATTTCGCGCCCCGCCCATCATTGGATATTGGAGCAGACGTTCCGCTAGCGGAACGTGTAGATGTAAGAAGTTAACAGGTGGAACTAACAATCATTGATTATACAGGTCAGTTTGTTCAGGTACAGATACAGGTCAGTTTGTTCAGGTACAGATACAGGTCAGTTTGTTCAGGTACAAATACAGGTCAGTTTGTTCAGGTAAAGATACAGGTCAGTTTGTTCAGGTAAAGATACAGGTCAGTTTGTTCAGGTCAGTTTAAGGTACAGATACAGGTCAGTTTGTTCAGGTACAGATACAGGTCAGTTTGTTCAGGTAAAGATACAGGTCAGTTTAAGGTAAAGATACAGGTCAGTTTAAGGTACAGATACAGGTCAGTTTAAGGTACAGATACAGGTCAGTTTAAGGTACAAATACAGGTCAGTTAAGGTACAGATACAGGTCAGTTTAAGGTACAGATACAGGTCAGTTAAGGTACAGATACAGGTCAGTTAAAGGTACAGATACAGGTCAGTTAAGGTACAGATACAGGTCAGTTAAGGTACAGATACAGGTCAGTTTAAGGTAAAGATACAGGTCAGTTAAAGATACAGGTCAGTTTAAGGTAAAGATACAGGTCAGTTTATGGTACAGATACAGGTCAGTTTGTTCAGGTACAGATACAGGTCAGTTTGTTCAGGTACAGATACAGGTCAGTTTGTTCAGATAAAGATACAGGTCAGTTTGTTCAGATACAGGTCAGTTTGTTCAGGTAAAGATACAGGTCAGTTTGTTCAGGTACAGATACAGGTCAGTTTGTTCAGGTACAGATACAGGTCAGTTTGTTCAGATAAAGATACAGGTCGGTTTGTTCAGGTAAAGATACAGGTCAGTTAAAGATACAGGTCAGTTTAAGGTAAAGATACAGGTCAGTTTAAGGTAAAGATACAGGTCAGTTTATGGTACAGATACAGGTCAGTTTGTTCAGGTACAGATACAGGTCAGTTTGTTCAGGTACAGATACAGGTCAGTTTGTTCAGATAAAGATACAGGTCAGTTTGTTCAAGTACAGATACAGGTCAGTTTGTTCAGGTAAAGATACAGGTCAGTTTGTTCAGGTACAGATACAGGTCAGTTTGTTCAGATAAAGATACAGGTCAGTTTGTTCAGATACAGGTCAGTTTGTTCAGGTACAGATACAGGTCAGTTTGTTCAGATAAAGATACAGGTCAGTTTGTTCAGATACAGGTCAGTTTGTTCAGGTACAGATACAGGTCAGTTTGTTCAGGTAAAGATACAGGTCAGTTTGTTCAGGTACAGACACAGGTCAGTTTGTTCAGATAAAGATAGAGGTCAGTTTGTTCAGGTAAAGATACAGGTCAGTTTAAGGTACAGATACAGGTCAGTTTGTTCAGATAAAGATACAGGTCAGTTTGTTCAGGTAAAGATACAGGTCAGTTTGTTCAGGTACAGATACAGGTCAGTTTGTTCAGGTACAGATACAGGTCAGTTTGTTCAGGTACAGATACAGGTCAGTTTGTTCAGATAAAGATACAGGTCAGTTTGTTCAGGTAAAGATACAGGTCAGTTAAAGGTAAAGATACAGGTCAGTTTGTTCAGGTAAAGATACAGGTCAGTTTGTTCAGGTAAAGATACAGGTGAGTTTGTTCAGGTACAGATACAGGTCAGTTTAAGGTAAAGATACAGATCAATTTGTTCAGGTACAGATACAGGTCAATTTGTTCAGGTAAAGATACAGGTCAATTTGTTCAGGTACAGATACAGGTCAATTTGTTCAGGTAAAGATACAGGTCAATTTGTTCAGGTAAAGATACAGGTCAGTTTAAGGTACAGATACAGGTCAATTTGTTCAGGTAAAGATACAGGTCAGTTAAGGTACAGATACAGGTCAGTTTAAGGTACAGATACAGGTCAGTTAAGGTACAGATACCGGTCAGTTAAGGTACAGATACAGGTCAGTTAAGGTACAGATACAGGTCAGTTTAAGGTACAGATACCGGTCAGTTAAGGTACAGATACAGGTCAGTTAAGGTACAGATACAGGTCAGTTTAAGGTACAGATACAGGTCAGTTAAAGGTACAGATACAGGTCAGTTTAAGGTACAGATACAGGTCAGTTAAAGGTACAGATACAGGTCAGTTTAAGGTACAGATACAGGTCAGTTTAAGGTACAGATACAGGTCAGTTAAGGTACAGATACAGGTCAGTTAAGGTACAGATACAGGTCAGTTTGTTCAGGTAAAGATACAGGTCAGTTTAAGGTACAGATACAGGTCAGTTTAAGGTAAAGATACAGGTCAGTTAAGGTAAAGATACAGGTCAGTTAAGGTACAGATACAGGTCAGTTTAAGGTAAAGATACAGGTCAGTTAAGGTACAGATACAGGTCAGTTTAAGGTAAAGATACAGGTCAGTTTAAGGTAAAGATACAGGTCAGTTTAAGGTACAGATACAGGTCAGTTTAAGGTAAAGATACAGGTCAGTTTAAGGTACAGATACAGGTCAGTTAAGGTACAGATACAGGTCAGTTTAAGGTAAAGATACAGGTCAGTTAAGGTACAGATACAGGTCAGTTTAAGGTAAAGATACAGGTCAGTTAAAGGTACAGGTCAGTTTAAGGTAACGATACAGGTCAGTTTAATAAGGTAAAGATACAGGTCAGTTTAAGGTAAAGATACAGGTCAGTTTAAGGTAAAGATACAGGACAGTTTAAGGTACAGATACAGGTCAGTTTATGGTACAGATACAGGTCAGTTTGTTCAGGTACAGATACAGGTCAGTTTGTTCAGGTACAGATACAGGTCAGTTTGTTCAGATAAAGATACAGGTCAGTTTGTTCAGATACAGGTCAGTTTGTTCAGGTAAAGATACAGGTCAGTTTGTTCAGGTACAGATACAGGTCAGTTTGTTCAGGTACAGATACAGGTCAGTTTGTTCAGGTAAAGATACAGGTCAGTTTGTTCAGGTACAGATACAGGTCAGTTTGTTCAGGTACAGATACAGGTCAGTTTGTTCAGATAAAGATACAGGTCAGTTTGTTCAAGTACAGATACAGGTCAGTTTGTTCAGGTAAAGATACAGGTCAGTTTGTTCAGGTACAGATACAGGTCAGTTTGTTCAGATAAAGATACAGGTCAGTTTGTTCAGATACAGGTCAGTTTGTTCAGGTACAGATACAGGTCAGTTTGTTCAGATAAAGATACAGGTCAGTTTGTTCAGATACAGGTCAGTTTGTTCAGGTACAGATACAGGTCAGTTTGTTCAGATAAAGATACAGGTCAGTTTGTTCAGATACAGGTCAGTTTGTTCAGGTACAGATACAGGTCAGTTTGTTCAGGTAAAGATACAGGTCAGTTTGTTCAGGTACAGACACAGGTCAGTTTGTTCAGATAAAGATAGAGGTCAGTTTGTTCAGGTAAAGATACAGGTCAGTTTAAGGTACAGATACAGGTCAGTTTGTTCAGATAAAGATACAGGTCAGTTTGTTCAGGTAAAGATACAGGTCAGTTTGTTCAGGTACAGATACAGGTCAGTTTGTTCAGGTACAGATACAGGTCAGTTTGTTCAGGTACAGATACAGGTCAGTTTGTTCAGATAAAGATACAGGTCAGTTTGTTCAGGTAAAGATACAGGTCACTTTAAGGTAAAGATACAGGTCAGTTAAAGGTAAAGATTCAGGTCAGTTTGTTCAGGTAAAGATACAGGTCAGTTTGTTCAGGTAAAGATACAGGTCAGTTTGTTCAGGTACAGATACAGGTCAGTTTGTTCAGGTACAGATACAGGTCAGTTTGTTAATAAGGTACAGATACAGGTCAGTTTGTTCAGGTAAAGATACAGGTCAGTTTGTTCAGGTACAGATACAGGTCAGTTTGTTCAGATAAAGATACAGGTCAGTTTGTTCAGATACAGTTCAGTTTGTTCAGGTACAGATACAGGTCAGTTTGTTCAGATAAAGATACAGGTCAGTTTGTTCAGATACAGGTCAGTTTGTTCAGGTACAGATACAGGTCAGTTTGTTCAGGTAAAGATACAGGTCAGTTTGTTCAGGTACAGACACAGGTCAGTTTGTTCAGATAAAGATAGAGGTCAGTTTGTTCAGGTAAAGATACAGGTCAGTTTAAGGTACAGATACAGGTCAGTTTGTTCAGATAAAGATACAGGTCAGTTTGTTCAGGTAAAGATACAGGTCAGTTTGTTCAGGTACAGATACAGGTCAGTTTGTTCAGGTACAGATACAGGTCAGTTTGTTCAGGTACAGATACAGGTCAGTTTGTTCAGATAAAGATACAGGTCAGTTTGTTCAGGTAAAGATACAGGTCACTTTAAGGTAAAGATACAGGTCAGTTAAAGGTAAAGATTCAGGTCAGTTTGTTCAGGTAAAGATACAGGTCAGTTTGTTCAGGTAAAGATACAGGTCAGTTTGTTCAGGTAAAGATACAGGTCAGTTAAAGGTAAAGATACAGGTCAGTTTAAGGTAAAGATACAGGTCAGTTTGTTCAGGTACAGATACAGGTCAGTTTGTTCAGGTACAGATACAGGTCAGTTTGTTAATAAGGTACAGATACAGGTCAGTTTGTTCAGGTAAAGATACAGGTCAGTTTGTTCAGGTACAGATACAGGTCAGTTTGTTCAGGTAAAGATACAGGTCAGTTTGTTCATGTAAAGATACAGGTCAGTTTGTTCAGGTACAGATACAGGTCAGTTTAAGGTAAAGATACAGATCAATTTGTTCAGGTACAGATACAGGTCAATTTGTTCAGGTAAAGATACAGGTCAATTTGTTCAGGTACAGATACAGGTCAGTTTGTTCAGATAAAGATACAGGTCAGTTTGTTCAGGTAAAGATACAGGTCACTTTAAGGTAAAGATACAGGTCAGTTTAAAGGTAAAGATTCAGGTCAGTTTGTTCAGGTAAAGATACAGGTCAGTTTTGTTCAGGTAAAGATACAGGTCAGTTTGTTCAGGTACAGATACAGGTCAGTTTGTTCAGGTACAGATACAGGTCAGTTTGTTAATAAGGTACAGATACAGGTCAGTTTGTTCAGGTAAAGATACAGGTCAGTTTGTTCAGATACAGGTCAGTTTGTTCAGATAAAGATACAGGTCAGTTTGTTCAGATACAGGTCAGTTTGTTCAGGTACAGATACAGGTCAGTTTGTTCAGATAAAGATACAGGTCAGTTTGTTCAGATACAGGTCAGTTTGTTCAGGTAAAGATACAGGTCAGTTTGTTCAGGTAAAGATACAGGTCAGTTAAGGTACAGATACAGGTCAGTTTAAGGTAAAGATACAGGTCAGTTTAAGGTAAAGATACAGGTCAGTTTAAGGTACAGATACAGGTCAGTTTAAGGTAAAGATACAGGTCAGTTTAAGGTACAGATACAGGTCAGTTAAGGTACAGATACAGGTCAGTTTAAGGTAAAGATACAGGTCAGTTAAGGTACAGATACAGGTCAGTTTAAGGTAAAGATACAGGTCAGTTAAAGGTACAGGTCAGTTTAAGGTAACGATACAGGTCAGTTTAATAAGGTAAAGATACAGGTCAGTTTTAAGGTAAAGATACAGGTCAGTTTAAGGTAAAGATACAGGTCAGTTTAAGGTACAGATACAGGTCAGTTTATGGTACAGATACAGGTCAGTTTGTTCAGGTACAGATACAGGTCAGTTTGTTCAGGTACAGATACAGGTCAGTTTGTTCAGATAAAGATACAGGTCAGTTTGTTCAGATACAGGTCAGTTTGTTCAGGTAAAGATACAGGTCAGTTTGTTCAGGTACAGATACAGGTCAGTTTGTTCAGGTACAGATACAGGTCAGTTTGTTCAGGTAAAGATACAGGTCAGTTTGTTCAGGTACAGATACAGGTCAGTTTGTTCAGGTACAGATACAGGTCAGTTTGTTCAGATAAAGATACAGGTCAGTTTGTTCAAGTACAGATACAGGTCAGTTTGTTCAGGTAAAGATACAGGTCAGTTTGTTCAGGTACAGATACAGGTCAGTTTGTTCAGATAAAGATACAGGTCAGTTTGTTCAGATACAGGTCAGTTTGTTCAGGTACAGATACAGGTCAGTTTGTTCAGATAAAGATACAGGTCAGTTTGTTCAGATACAGGTCAGTTTGTTCAGGTACAGATACAGGTCAGTTTGTTCAGATAAAGATACAGGTCAGTTTGTTCAGATACAGGTCAGTTTGTTCAGGTACAGATACAGGTCAGTTTGTTCAGGTAAAGATACAGGTCAGTTTGTTCAGGTACAGACACAGGTCAGTTTGTTCAGATAAAGATAGAGGTCAGTTTGTTCAGGTAAAGATACAGGTCAGTTTAAGGTACAGATACAGGTCAGTTTGTTCAGATAAAGATACAGGTCAGTTTGTTCAGGTAAAGATACAGGTCAGTTTGTTCAGGTACAGATACAGGTCAGTTTGTTCAGGTACAGATACAGGTCAGTTTGTTCAGGTACAGATACAGGTCAGTTTGTTCAGATAAAGATACAGGTCAGTTTGTTCAGGTAAAGATACAGGTCACTTTAAGGTAAAGATACAGGTCAGTTAAAGGTAAAGATTCAGGTCAGTTTGTTCAGGTAAAGATACAGGTCAGTTTGTTCAGGTAAAGATACAGGTCAGTTTGTTCAGGTACAGATACAGGTCAGTTTGTTCAGGTACAGATACAGGTCAGTTTGTTAATAAGGTACAGATACAGGTCAGTTTGTTCAGGTAAAGATACAGGTCAGTTTGTTCAGGTACAGATACAGGTCAGTTTGTTCAGATAAAGATACAGGTCAGTTTGTTCAGATACAGTTCAGTTTGTTCAGGTACAGATACAGGTCAGTTTGTTCAGATAAAGATACAGGTCAGTTTGTTCAGATACAGGTCAGTTTGTTCAGGTACAGATACAGGTCAGTTTGTTCAGGTAAAGATACAGGTCAGTTTGTTCAGGTACAGACACAGGTCAGTTTGTTCAGATAAAGATAGAGGTCAGTTTGTTCAGGTAAAGATACAGGTCAGTTTAAGGTACAGATACAGGTCAGTTTGTTCAGATAAAGATACAGGTCAGTTTGTTCAGGTAAAGATACAGGTCAGTTTGTTCAGGTACAGATACAGGTCAGTTTGTTCAGGTACAGATACAGGTCAGTTTGTTCAGGTACAGATACAGGTCAGTTTGTTCAGATAAAGATACAGGTCAGTTTGTTCAGGTAAAGATACAGGTCACTTTAAGGTAAAGATACAGGTCAGTTAAAGGTAAAGATTCAGGTCAGTTTGTTCAGGTAAAGATACAGGTCAGTTTGTTCAGGTAAAGATACAGGTCAGTTTGTTCAGGTAAAGATACAGGTCAGTTAAAGGTAAAGATACAGGTCAGTTTAAGGTAAAGATACAGGTCAGTTTGTTCAGGTACAGATACAGGTCAGTTTGTTCAGGTACAGATACAGGTCAGTTTGTTAATAAGGTACAGATACAGGTCAGTTTGTTCAGGTAAAGATACAGGTCAGTTTGTTCAGGTACAGATACAGGTCAGTTTGTTCAGGTAAAGATACAGGTCAGTTTGTTCATGTAAAGATACAGGTCAGTTTGTTCAGGTACAGATACAGGTCAGTTAAGGTAAAGATACAGATCAATTTGTTCAGGTACAGATACAGGTCAATTTGTTCAGGTAAAGATACAGGTCAATTTGTTCAGGTACAGATACAGGTCAGTTTGTTCAGATAAAGATACAGGTCAGTTTGTTCAGGTAAAGATACAGGTCACTTTAAGGTAAAGATACAGGTCAGTTAAAGGTAAAGATTCAGGTCAGTTTGTTCAGGTAAAGATACAGGTCAGTTTGTTCAGGTAAAGATACATGTCAGTTTGTTCAGGTACAGATACAGGTCAGTTTGTTCAGGTACAGATACAGGTCAGTTTGTTAATAAGGTACAGATACAGGTCAGTTTGTTCAGGTAAAGATACAGGTCAGTTTGTTCAGGTACAGATACAGGTCAGTTTGTTCAGATAAAGATACAGGTCAGTTTGTTCAGATACAGGTCAGTTTGTTCAGGTACAGATACAGGTCAGTTTGTTCAGATAAAGATACAGGTCAGTTTGTTCAGATACAGGTCAGTTTGTTCAGGTACAGATACAGGTCAGTTTGTTCAGGTAAAGATACAGGTCAGTTTGTTCAGGTACAGACACAGGTCAGTTTGTTCAGATAAAGATAGAGGTCAGTTTGTTCAGGTAAAGATACAGGTCAGTTTAAGGTACAGATACAGGTCAGTTTGTTCAGATAAAGATACAGGTCAGTTTGTTCAGGTAAAGATACAGGTCAGTTTGTTCAGGTACAGATACAGGTCAGTTTGTTCAGGTACAGATACAGGTCAGTTTGTTCAGGTACAGATACAGGTCAGTTTGTTCAGATAAAGATACAGGTCAGTTTGTTCAGGTAAAGATACAGGTCACTTTAAGGTAAAGATACAGGTCAGTTAAAGGTAAAGATTCAGGTCAGTTTGTTCAGGTAAAGATACAGGTCAGTTTGTTCAGGTAAAGATACAGGTCAGTTTGTTCAGGTACAGATACAGGTCAGTTAAAGGTAAAGATACAGGTCAGTTTAAGGTAAAGATACAGGTCAGTTTGTTCAGGTACAGATACAGGTCAGTTTGTTCAGGTACAGATACAGTTCAGTTTGTTAATAAGGTACAGATACAGGTCAGTTTGTTCAGGTAAAGATACAGGTCAGTTTGTTCAGGTACAGATACAGGTCAGTTTGTTCAGGTAAAGATACAGGTCAGTTTGTTCATGTAAAGATACAGGTCAGTTTGTTCAGGTACAGATACAGGTCAGTTTAAGGTAAAGATACAGATCAATTTGTTCAGGTACAGATACAGGTCAATTTGTTCAGGTAAAGATACAGGTCAATTTGTTCAGGTACAGATACAGGTCAATTTGTTCAGGTAAAGATACAGGTCAATTTGTTCAGGTAAAGATACAGGTCAGTTTAAGGTACAGATACAGGTCAATTTGTTCAGGTAAAGATACAGGTCAGTTTGTTCAGGTAAAGATACAGGTCACTTTGTTCAGGTAAAGATACAGGTCAGTTTGTTCAGGTAAAGATACAGGTCCGTTTAAGGTAAAGATACAGGTCAGTTTAAGGTAAAGATACAGGTCAGTTTGTTCAGGTAAAGATACAGGTCAGTTTGTTCAGGTACAGATACAAGTCAGTTTGTTAATAAGGTACAGATACAGGTCAGTTTGTTCAGGTACAGATACAGGTCAGTTTGTTAATAAGGTACAGATACAGGTCAGTTTGTTCAGGTAAAGATACAGGTCAGTTTGTTCAGGTAAAGATACAGGTCAGTTTGTTCAGGTAAAGATACAGGTCAGTTTGTTCAGGTACAGATACAGGTCAGTTTGTTCAGGTAAAGATACAGGTCAGTTTGTTCAGGTAAAGATACAGGTCAGTTTGTTCAGGTACAGATACAGGTCAGTTTAAGGTAAAGATACAGATCAATTTGTTCAGGTACAGATACAGGTCGTTTGTTCAGGTAAAGATACAGGTCAATTTGTTCAGGTACAGATACAGGTCAATTTGTTCAGGTAAAGATACAGGTCAATTTGTTCAGGTAAAGATACAGGTCAGTTTAAGGTACAGATACAGGTCAGTTTGTTCAGGTAAAGATACAGCTCAGTTTGTTCAGGTAAAGATACAGGTCAGTTTGTTCAGGTAAAGATACAGGTCAGTTTAAGGTAAAGATACAGGTCAGTTTAAGGTAAAGATACAGGTCAGTTTAAGGTAAAGATACAGGTCAGTTTGTTCAGATACAGATACAGGTCAGTTTGTTAATAAGGTACAGATACAGGTCAGTTTGTTCAGGTAAAGATACAGGTCAGTTTGTTCAGGTAAAGATACAGGTCAGTTTGTTCAGGTACAGATACAAGTCAGTTTGTTCAGGTAAAGATACAGGTCAGTTTGTTCAGGTAAAGATACAGGTCAGTTTGTTCAGGTACAGATACAGGTCAGTTTGTTCAGGTAAAGATACAGGTCAGTTTGTTCAGGTACAGATACAGGTCAGTTTAAGGTAAAGATACAGATCAATTTGTTCAGGTACAGATACAGGTCATTTTGTTCAGGTAAAGATACAGGTCAATTTGTTCAGGTACAGATACAGGTCAATTTGTTCAGGTAAAGATACAGGTAAATTTGTTCAGGTAAAGATACAGGTCAATTTGTTCAGGTAAAGATACAGGTCAATTTGTTCAGGTAAAGATACAGGTCAATTTGTTCAGGTAAAGATACAGGTCAGTTTAAGGTACAGATACAGGTCAGTTTGTTCAGGTAACGATACAGGTCAGTTTGTTCAGGTAAAGATACAGGTCAGTTTGTTCAGGTACAGATACAGGTCAGTTTGTTCAGGTACAGATACAGGTCAGTTTGTTCAGGTACAGATACAGGTCAGTTTTTTCAGGTACAGATACAGGTCAGTTTAAGGTAAAGATACAGTTCAGTTTGTTCAGATACAGGTCAGTTTGTTCAGGTACAGATACAGGTCAGTTTGTTCAGGTACAGATACAGGTCAGTTTGTTCAGGTAAAGATACAGGTCAGTTTGTTCAGGTACAGATACAGGTCAGTTTGTTCAGGTAAAGATACAGGTCAGTTTGTTCAGGTACAGATACAGGTCAGTTTGTTCAGGTACAGATACAGGTCAGTTTGTTCAGGTACAGTTCAGTTTAAGGTACAGATACAGGTCAGTTTGTTCAGGTAAAGATACAGGTCAGTCAGTTTGTTCAGGTAAAGATACAGGTCAGTTTGTTCAGGTACAGATACAGGTCAGTTTGTTCAGGTAAAGATACAGGTCAGTTTGTTAAGAAAATGAGTTCTGTACACTTGAACAAAGTGTCCTGACACCAGAATTTGTTTTGTAATTGAAGCTCCGCTAATTAATCTAAATTATACAGTACTTGAAAAATAATGTCATTTTTTTTTGTTTGTTTATATAAATGCCTAATTTGGTTGAGTGCATGCTATCCCCATGGTAACTGTCTCAATAAATTAACTTAATAAACTCATTAAAATCACATTTCTTAAGAACATGTATTTATTTGTCTTTCTGTTACTTTATTTGATTTTATTCATCTTTTTTTTCATGAATATAACACATGAAGTTATATGCAATTTATTTGGTGGGAGAGAAATCACAAACCGTTGATTTAATACTTGTCAGTCGATTTCAACTATTTATTTTTATTTTTTCTTGTCTCCTCAAGGTCTTGGTGGTTCTGAAAGTATGTGTCTACCTGGAGTGCTTCTGCTAGCCTATAGTTATGTTCAAATGGTGGTTCATTTTCATGTGTAAAGTGAGGGCTTCATGTGTCCAAGGAAGAAAACCTCGCAGTTGACTTTGCCATATTTCTCTTCGCTATATACAGTAGTCCACTTCTTCTCACCAAAATAAGTGCACTATATAGGGAATAGGGTGTTTGCTTGGGACGCAGTATAGAATGGGCGTGATGAGTCGTGCAAGGGGGGTTGTCATGGTAATGAACTGGGCTCATCATTAACTATAGCAACGTCTTCTTTTGTAATGTACCATGAAGATCAATGAGCGAACTAATCAATCTAACAAGCTTCAACGCTAAGTACTCCTGTTTTAAAAATAAAAAATATAAAAAATTACATCACGAATGCGTTGTTGTTATTAATGACATGTAATTACATCGAAATTTAAAACCATTATTATATTAAAACGATCATATTAAGTTCCACTGTCCTCAACTTTTTAAATTTTCTTACATACCTGCGTTCTGTAAAACTTGATTTCACCGGTAATATGTGGGTCGGGGGCCGCGTTATGATGGAAATCTTTCACCGGTAATATGTGGGTCGGGGGCCGCATTATGATGGAAATCTTTCACCGGTAATATGTGGGTCGGGGGCCGCGTTATGATGGATATCTTTCACCGGTAATATGTGGGTCGGGGGCCGCATTATGATGGAAATCTTTCACCGGTAATATGTGGGTCGGGGGCCGCGTTATGATGGATATCTTTCACCGGTAATATGTGGGTCGGGGGCCGCGTTATGATGGATATCTTTCACCGGTAATATGTGGGTCGGGGGCCGCGTTATGATGGAAATCTTTCACCGGTAATATGTGGGTCGGGGGCCGCGTTATGATGGAAATCTTTCACCGGTAATATGTGGGTCGGGGGCCGCGTTATGATGGAAATCTTTCACCGGTAATATGTGGGTCGGGGGCCGCGTTATGATGGAAATCTTGGAATAGAATCTAGAATCTCGGTCTTAGTTCTAAGAATACAGTGTTCTGTTCCAAAGTGTGTGGGAACCTGGGAGAGGAGCCATGACTTTGGAAAGGCTATGTTGACGGGAGAGGCAGAGGGGAGGCAGACAGCAGTATGTGTCTGTGGCTCAAATGACATCCTATTTTCAGTATAGTGCACTACTGTTGACTAGGGTCCCATATGGCTCTGGTGAAAAGTAGTGCGCTATATAAGGAACGGTGTGTCTTTAGACATGCATCCCTAGTCAGTCTGTAGCTGTATGTTAAACCACTTCAGACACAAGGATGTCTCTCTCTCTCTGTCTCTGTCTCTCTCTCTCTCTCGCTGACTCCCCTCCCTCTCTCTCTCTCTTTCTCTGACTCCCCTCCCTCTATCTCTCTCTCTCTCTCTCTCTCTCTCTCTCGCTCTCTCTCTCTTTCTCTCTCTCCCCCACCTCCCCCCTCTTTTTCTCTCCCCCCTACCCTTTCTATCTTTCTCCCCATCTCTCTCTCTCTCTTGCTCCGTGATTCCCATAAATGGAACTAACACAAATTTTGGGTATGATGTTTACAGCTTGTCAGAGGCTGAAATCCAAGGCTCTGACAAGCTGTCAGGTTGTTGTATTTGGGCAGTGAAGTGTAATACAGGCATGGCGATGGGGATTGTTGCATGTTACAATGAAGGCAACAATATTTTCTGACATCAGTGATTGATACGGGCGAGCTGTGGCCACTGAATGCACACCCAAATTAATTATTTAGCATAGTGGTGTATTAGCATAACTCACAAATAAACATCCATGTGAGAGGGAGGGAGGGAGGGATGCTTTCCTCAGTTGGTAGAGCATGGTGTTTGCAACGCCAGCATGGTGTGTGCAACGCCAGGGTTGTGGGTTCGATTCCCACGGGGGGCCAGTACAAAAAAAAATCATGAAATGTATGCATTCACTACTGTAAGTCGCTCTGGATAAGAGCGTCTGCTAAATGACTAAAATGTAAAAATCTAAAAAATGGATAGAGAGAAAGGAAAGGAGGGAGGGAGGGAGAGAGGGATGGATGGATGGGGTGGGAGGGAGGGAGGGATGGATGGAGAGAGGGGGGATGGAGGGAGGGTGGAGAGAGAGAGGGAGGGATGGATGGAGAGAGAGAGGGAGGGATGGATGGAGAGAGGGGGGATGGAGGGAGGGTGGAGAGAGAGAGGGAGGGATGGATGGAGAGAGCGGGGATGGAGGGAGGGTGGAGAGAGAGAGGGAGGGATGGATGGAGAGAGCGGGGATGGAGGGAGGGTGGAGGGAGGGAGGGAGGGAGGGTGGAGGGAGGGAGGGAGGGTGGAGAGAGGGAGGGAGGGATAGAGAGAGAAAGTGAGGGAGGGAGGGAGGGAGGGAGGGAGAGATGGAGAGAGGGGGGTGGAGGGAGGGAGGGAGGGGTTTAGAGAAAAACAACAGAACGAAGATTTGACACAATAAAAAATTCCCCAACTCAACACAAATGAACCTGGTGGTCTTACTGTCCCATTGTATGTAGCATGTGTCCAAAATGGCATCATGTTTCCTTTATAGTACACTACCTTAGACCATGGTCCACAGGGCTGTAGTACACTACCTTAGACCATGGTCCACAGGGCTGTAGTACACTACCTTAGACCATGATCCACAGGGCTGTAGTGCACTACTTTAGACCATGGTCCACAGGGCTGTAGTACACTACTTTAGACCATGGTCCACAGGGCTGTAGTACACTACTTTAGACCATGGTCCACAGGGCTGTAGTGCACTACCTTAGACCATGGTCCACAGGGCTGTAGTACACTACCTTAGACCATGATCCACAGGGCTGTAGTGCACTACTTTAGACCATGGTCCACAGGGCTGTAGTACACTACTTTAGACCATGGTCCACAGGGCTGTAGTACACTACCTTAGACCATGGTCCACAGGGCTGTAGTGCACTACTTTAGACCATGGTCCACAGGGCTGTAGTACACTACCTTAGACCATGGTCCACAGGGCTGTAGTACACTACCTTAGACCATGATCCACAGGGCTGTAGTGCACTATGTAGGGGTAGGATTCAGACTTAAACACCAGAAACAAGTAGAACAGAGGATAAATATGGATTACAAGGCTTTCTCAAGGAAAGCATTTGACATTTTTGTATTTGCTTTTTCCTCCTTTATTCCTCTAAGAATGGTAAAATAAATGTCCTGCTGGTCCGATATCTCTGAACTGTCTGAAGAGTTGTTCATGGCCAATTGTCCTTCACTCTGATATCTGTTGAAGAGGTTGTTTGCACTGTGTACTGTATGTGGTGGGTGTGTGTTTGTGTGTGTGTGTGTGTGGCATTATGTTGTGATGGACACACAGCAGAGTGTGTTTAGACTGGGGGAAACGGCTGTGCTTGATGTGGTGGCATCACCACACCTGTGATGCCATCTGTGCCCGTCCCTACGCCCCCTGTGACCCTCTGCCTTGCCACCTGGCACATGACAAGTGTCGCACGGAACGGAACGCCTCAGAACACATCTCAATCTGCTATCCTCTACACGTGGAGAGAGAAAAGGAGACAGAGAGTAGGGAGGAAGGGAGGGAGGGAGGGAGGGAGGGAGGGAGGGAGAGGGAGAAAGGGAGGGAGAGAGAGGGAGAGAAGGAGGGAGGGGAGAGAGAGAGAGAGAGAGGGAGGGAGGGAGGGAGGGAGGGAGAGAGAGAGAGAAAGAGGAGAGAGAGAGAGAGAGAGAGAGAGAGAAAACACAGCGACACAAACAATCCTGCCTCAGAGCATCCTAAGTGAAACTCTCTGTGACAAAACATTTTTACTAACGCTCCCGAAGACATGGCTGTGTTTTCTTTTCATCATAGTCTTATAAAATCATGAGCTGACTAATGGTGAACAAACTGTAAAAACAAAGAGAGGCGCACACTCCATATGTATAATCTCCCAGTAATTTATTGGGTAAAACAAAACACCAACGTTTCGGCATCACTGTGCCTTCTTCAGGATGAAGATTAAATTACTGTGAGGTTAAACATATGGAGGTTAAACATATGGAGGTTAAACATATAGAGGTTAAACATGTGGAGATTAAACATATGGAGGTTAAACATGTGGAGGTGAAACATATGGAGATTAAACATATGGAGGTAAACATATGGAGATTAAATATATGGAGGTTAAATATATGGAGGTTAAATATATGGAGGTTAAACATATGGAGGTTAAACATATGGAGGTGAAACATATGGAGGTTAAACATGTGGAGATTAAACATGTGGAGGTTAAACATATGGAGGTTAAATATATGGAGATTCAAGATATGGAGGTTCAAGATATGGAGGTTAAATATATGGAGGTTAAATATATGGAGGTTAAACATATTGAGGTGAAACATATGGAGGTTAAACATATGGAGGTTAAATATATGGAGGTTAAATATATGGAGATTAAATATATGGAGGTTAAATATATGGAGGTTAAACATATGGAGGTTTAACATATGGAGGTTAAATATATGGAGGTTAAACATATGGAGATTAAACATATGGAGATTAAATATATGGAGATTAAATATATGGAGGTTAAATATATGGAGGTTAAACATATGGAGATTTAACATATGGAGGTTAAATATATGGAGATTAAATATATGTAATCATGAGCCTATGAACCAGAGTTACACTGTTAGCACTGAGGCAGTGTGCCCTAGTAGGAAGACCACTTTATACAGCTCACCCTGCACTATAAGCTCCAATGTAAATAACATGAGTAAGTCCACCTCTGATCAGCTTCCCAGTAAAGCATTAAAAACAATCAAGCAACCCAGAAAAGTGATTAAAAATAGCCCATATTAACACATGCAGCCTGAGATAGAAGGTCCATTAAGTCAATAACTTGCTTGTTACAGATGGCATTCACTTAGATAATACCTTAGATAATACCTTTGATGATACAGTGGTAGCAATACATGGTTATAACATCTACCGAAAAGACAGAAATGCCAACGTGGGCGGTGTTGCAGTTTATATTCAGAACCACATCCCTGTAAAGATTAGAGAGGATCTCATGTTAAATAGTGTTGAAGTAATATGGCTACAGGTTCATCTGCCTCACCTAAAGCCCATTCTGGTGGGAAGCTGCTATAGACCACCAAGTGCTAACAGTCACTATCTGGATAACATGTGTGAAATGCTTGATAATGGATGTGATATCAACAGAGAGGTATATTTTCTGGGTGATTTAAATACTGAATGGCTTTCATCAAGCTGCCCACTCAAGAGAAAGCTTCAAACTGTAACCAGTGCCTGCAACCTGGTTCAGGTTATCAGTCAACCTACCAGGGTAGTTACAAACAGCACAGGAATGAAATCATCAACATGTATTGATCACATCTTTACTAATGACGCAGAAATGTGCTTTAAAGCAGTATCCAGATCCATAGGATGTAGTGATCACAATATAGCAGCCATATCTAGGAAAAACAAAGTTCCAAAGGCTGGACCTAATATAGTGTATAGAATAAGTTTTGTAGTGATTCTTATGTTGTTGATGTAAAGAATATTTTTTTGGTCTGTGGTGTGTAATGACACATTTATGAAATTGCTTATTCCAGTTACTAATAAGCACCCATTAAGACAATGACTGTAAAAACGGTTAAATCCCAGTGGATTGATGAGGAATTGAAAAATGTTATGGTTGAGAGGGACGAGACAAAAGAAATGGCAAATAAATCTGGCTGCACAACCGACTGGTAAATGTACTGCAAATTAAGAAATCATGTGACTAAACTAAATAAAATGTAAAAAAACTATACTATCAAACAAATATTAGTTATATGAAGAATGATTGTTAAAAGCTTTGGGGCACCTTAATTAAATTACATTTTAGGAAAAAAAGCTAACTCGCCTCCATCATTCATTGAATCAGATGGTTCATTCATCACAAAACCCACTAATATTACCAACTACTTAAAAAAAAAAAAAAATTGGCAAGATTAGCAAACTTAGGGATGACATGCCAGCAACAAACGCTGACACCACACATCCAAGTATAACTGACCAAATTATGAAAGACAACAATTGTACTTTTGAATTCCGTAAAGTTAGTGTGGAAGAAGTGAAAAAATTATTGTTGTCTATCAACAATGACAAGCCACCTCAGTCTGATAACTTGGATGGAAAATTACTGAGGATGATAGCGGACGATATTGCCAATCCTATTTGCCATATCTTCAATCTAAGCCTACTAGAAAGTGTGTGCCCTCAGGCCTGGAGGGAAGGAAAGGTCATTCCACTACCCAAGAGAAGTAAAGTCCCTTTTACTGGCTACAATAGCCGACCAATCAGACTATTACCAACCCTTAGTAAACTTCTGGAAAACATTGTGTTTGACCAGATACGATGCTAGGGTGAGTGGTACTAGTTGTTGCACAGGAAAAGTCTCTGCAACAACAGGTTGAGTTTCTTGTTACAACTTGCAGACTTGTTTACGCTGCTGTGCGTTTTTGTTGCCGTTTTTACTTTGCTACCTGACGGTTTTTACTTTTTCATTACCGTATATTTGTACTTTTTCCCTCACTCAACTTTTTTTTTCATTCAACTTTCCTACCCCGGAGGTTTTATCTGGACATGGTTCGTCAGGACTTCAAACAGCCGAAGCTAAGTAACATTAACATGATGCCTTCTAATTGCAGTCGTTGTACTCATAATATACAGGAGAACGATCGCCTTACGGCAAGGATAGCTGTGCTGCAAGCCCAGCTTCAGACGCAATCGTTAGGCAAGGGTCATTTCAGTGTAGGAAAGGATGAAACAGCGTCTGTGCCACCAGCAAGTACAGATAGTAACGTTAGTATAAACCCCCTCGCACGGTCCCCGCAGCCGGACATCTTTCTCATGGCGTCTGGAGGGAAACGCTGTAGGAATGCTCAACCGGTGTCGCTTATTCAGCCGACAGAAACTTTCAACCGGTTCTCCCCGTTAAGCGAGTCGGAGTCGGAGGCCGAGACTTCTCTGGTCTCTGCTCCTCCCGTTGTGGGGTCTGAGACGCCGACGGCTCCCACCATTAGCTCTGACAAATTGAAAACCCTAGTCATTGGCGACTCCATTACCCGCAGTATTAGACTTAAAACTAATCATCCAGCGATCATACACTGTTTACCAGGGGGCAGGGCTACCGACGTTAAGGCTAATCTAAAGACGGTGCTGGCTAAAGCTAAAACTGGCGAGTGTAGAGAGTATAGGAGTGTGAAGGTGAACGGAAAGGCTGGAGCAACGAACCGCCCTTGCTGTCTCTGCCTTGTCGGTTCCCCTCTTCCCACTGGGATTCTCTGCCTCTAACCCTTTTACAGGGGCTGAGTCACTGACTTACTGGTGTGCTTCCATGCAGTCCATGGGAGGGGTGTGTCACTTGAGTAGGTTGAGCCACTGACGTGGTCTTCCTGTCTGGGTTGGCGCCCCCCCCTTGGGTTGTGCCGTGGCGGAGATCTTTGTGGGCTATACTCGGCCTTGTCTTCGGACGGTAAGTTGGTGGTTGTAGATATCCCTCTAGTGGTGTGGGGGCTGTGCTTTGGCAAAGTGGGTGGGGTTATATCCTGCCTGTTTGGCCCTGTCCGGGGGTATCATCGGATGGGGCCACAGTGTCTTCTGATCCCTCCTGTCTCAGCCTCCAGTATTTATGCTGCAGTAGTTTATGTGTCGGGGGGCTAGGGTCAGTCTGTTACATCTGGAGTATTTCTCTTGTCTTATCCGGTGTCCTGTGTGAATGTAAATATGCTCTCTCTAATTCTCTCTTTCTCTCTTTCTTTCTTTCTTTCTCTCGGAGGACCTGAGCCCTAGGACAATGCCTCAGGACTACCTGGCATGATGACTCCTTGCTGTCCCCAGTCCACCTGGCCATGCTGCTGCTCCAGTTTCAACTGTTCTGCCTGCGGCTACGGAACCCTGACCTGTTCACCAGACGTGCTTGTTGCACCCTCGACAATTACTATGATTATTATTATTTGACCATGCTGGTCATTTACGAACATTTTAACATCTTGACCATGTTCTGTTATAATATCCACCCGGCACAGCCAGAAGAGGACTGGCCACCCCTCATAGCCTGGTTCCTCTCTAGGTTTCTTCCTAGGTTTTTGGCCTTTCTCAGGAGTTTTTCCTAGGGAGTTTTTCCCAGCCACCGTGCTTCTTTCACATGCATTGCTTGCTGTTTGGGGTTTTAGGCTGGGTTTCTGTACAGCACTTTGAGATTTCAGCTGATGTACGAAGGGCTATATAAATAAATTTGATTTGATTTGATTTGATTTCACAATAAACAAACTGACAACTGACTTTCAGCACGCTGATAGGGAAGGACACTCAATAAGCACAGCACTTACACAAATGGCTGATGATTGGCTGAGAGAAATTGATGATAAAGAGATGGTGGGGGCTGTCTTGTTAGACTGGATTTACACCCCCTGCTATATTGTGGATAAAGAGCTACATGTCTGACAGAACACAGAGGGTGTTCATTAACCTGTTGGGGATAGGGGGCAGTATTTGCACGGCCGGATAAAAAACGTACCCGATTTAATCTGGTTACTACTCCTGCCCAGTAACTAGAATATGCATATAATTGTTTGATTTGTATAGAAAACACCCTAAAGTTTCTAAAACTGTTTGAATGGTGTCTGTGAGTATAACAGAACTCATTTGGCAGGCCAAAACCTGAGAAGATTCCAAACAGGAAGCCCTCTCTCTGACCATTTCTTGGCCTTCTTGATCATCTCTAACCAAAACAGGGGATCTCTGGCATAACGTGACATTTTCTAACGCTCCCATAGGCTCTCAGAAGGCGCCAGAACGATGAATGGTGGCTTTGCAGGCCCTGGCTGAAAAACATTAGCGCATTTGGATAATGGTCGATCTGAGGACAATGAGACTGGAAGCAGGTGCACGAGCCGACACCATGTTTACTTTCTCTCTCTTTGAACGAAAACAACGACACCCGGTCGGAATATTATCGCTTTTTTTACGAGAAAAAAAGCATAAAAATTGATTTTAAACAGCGTTTGACATGCTTCGAAGTACGGTAATGGAATATTTTGAATTTTTTTGTCATGAAACGCGTCGGGCGCGTCACCCTTATTTACCCTTCGGATAGTGTCTTGAACGCACAAACAAAACGCCGCTATTTGGATATAACTATGGATTATTTGGAACCAAACCAACATTTGTTATTGAAGTAGAAGTCCTGGCAGTGCATTCTGACGAAGAACAGCAAAGGTAATCAAACTTTTCTAATAGTAAATTGGAGTTTGGTGAGTACCACACTTGGTGGGTGTCAAAATAGCTAGCCTGTGATGGCCGGGCTATCTACTCAGAATATTGCAAAATGTGCTTTCACCGAAAAGCTATTTTAAAATCGGACATAGCGAGTGCATAAAGGAGTTCTGTATCTATAATTCTTAAAATAATAGTTATGTTTTTTGTGAACGTTTATCGTGAGTAATTTAGTAAATTCACCGGAAGTGTTCCGTGGGAATGCTAGTCACATGCTAATGTAAAAAGCTGATTTTTGATATAAATATGAACTTGATTGAACAAAACATGCATGTATTGTATAACATAATGTCCTAGGAGTGTCATCTGATGAAGATCATCAAAGGTGCATTTAGCTGTGGTTTGGGTTTATGTGACATTATATGCTAGCTTGAAAAATGGGTGTCTGATTATTTCTGGCTCGGTACTCTGTTGACATAATCTAATGTTTTGCTTTCGTTGTAAAGCCTTTTTGAAATCGGACAGTGTGGTTAGATTAACGAGAGTCTTGTCTTTAAAATGCTGTAAAATAGTCATATGTTTGAGAAATTGAAGTAATAGCATTTTTAAGGTATTTGTATTTCGCGCCAGGCGCTACCATTGGATAATGGTGAGGCGTTCCGCTAGCGGAAGTCTGTCCATAAGAGGTTTTAACAAGAAAAGGTCCACTACCAAAATGCTATCGAGCTAACTTGACACAACAGTGGGAAGCATTGGAGTCAACATTGGCCAGCATACCTGTGGAAGGCTTTCGACACCTTGTAGATTCCATGTCCCGAAGAATTGAAGCTGTTCTGAGGGCAACAGGGGGGTGCAACTCAATATAAGAAGGCGTTCCTAATGTTTTGTACACTCAGTGTACAGTATATTGATGAATCAAAAAAAAACATTGGTTTGATTAATCCTGAAAGTGACCATATTCAAGTTCAATCCATTACATTTTGGATGTTGGAGAGAAGTGTACAACAAGGCTTGATCAATAGTCCTATAATTGTCCAGTTCCAATAGGCTACATGTCCAGTTCAAATAGACTACATGTCCAGTTCCAATAGGCTACATGTCCAGTTCCAATAGACTACATGTCCAGTTCCAATAGGCTACATGTCCAGTTCCAATAGGCTACGTGTCCAGTTCCAATAGGCTACATGTCCAGTTCCAATAGGCTACATGTCCAGTTCCAATAGGCTACGTGTCCAGTTTAAATAGGCTACGTGTCCAGTTAAATGTTGGTTTTTTTCACCTTTATTTAACCAGGTAGGCCAGTTGAGAACAAGTTCTCATTTACAACTGCGACCTGGCCAAGATAAAGCAAAGCAGTGCGACACAAACAACAATACAGAGTTACACATGGAGTAAAACAAACATACAGTCAATAACACAATAGAAAAAGTCTATATACAGTGTGTGCAAATGAGGTAGGGTAAGGGAGGTAAGGCAATAAATAGGCCATGGTGGTGAAGTAATTACAATATAGCAATTAAACACTGGAATGGTAGATGTGCAGAAGATGAATGTGCAAGTAGAGATTCTGGGGTGCAAAGGAGCAAGATAAATTAATAAATACAGTATGGGGATGAGGTAGTTGGATGGGCTATTTACAGATGGGCTATGTACAGGCGCAGTGATCTGTGAGCTGCTCTGACAGCTGCTGCTTTAAAGCTAGTGAGGGAGATGAGTCTCCAGCTTCAGTGATTTGTGCAGTTCATTCCAGTTTAAATAGGCTACATGTCCAGTTCCAATAGGCTACATGTCCAGTTCCAATAGGCTACATGTCCAGTTCCAATAGACTACATGTCCAGTTCCAATAGGCTACATGTCCAGTTCCAATAGACTACATGTCCAGTTCCAATAGGCTACATGTCCAGTTCCAATAGACTACATGTCCAGTTCCAATAGGCTACATGTCCAGTTCCAATAGGCTACATGTCCAGTTCCAATAGGCTACATGTCCAGTTCCAATAGACTACATGTCCAGTTCCAATAGGCTACATGTCCAGTTCCAATAGGCTACATGTCCAGTTCCAATAGGCTACATGTCCAGTTCCAATAGACTACATGTCCAGTTCCAATAGGCTACATGTCCAGTTCCAATAGGCTACATGTCCAGTTCCAATAGGCTACATGTCCAGTTCCAATAGACTACATGTCCAGTTCCAATAGGCTACATGTCCAGTTCCAATAGACTACATGTCCAGTTCCAATAGGCTACATGTCCAGTTCCAATAGACTACATGTCCAGTTCCAATAGGCTACATGTCCAGTTCCAATAGGCTACATGTCCAGTTCCAATAGGCTACATGTCCAGTTCCAATAGGCTACATGTCCAGTATGATTGCGTAACGTCAGCCTAACGTGATCCCCTAACGCTAGTGACCCTCAGGAACAACTACACAGACAGGAGCGAGGAAAGAAAGGGAAATGGAGTGTAATGATGTAAAACGTAGGCTAGCTACTGAAGGACTCCAGCACTGAAGTGACAGGAACAAATGTATGTGGGTTTTACTGACTGTGACTCTCGACAGTGGATACAATATAACACGATACATATTGTAAAAAAAAAAGCCTGGGTCTTCAATTTCAGCCCTGCAAATTTGGAGGGAACACAATAACAATTCTGAGTAACGGCACAGCTGTTTAATAGCCTATTTCACAGTGGAAAAGGGGGCCTTAAATACATGTCATATTGCTATGATTTTCAGTTGGATTCCATATGACTGGTTTCACATTCATGTCCAGGGATCAGAAGGGAAAAAATAAATTGCTATGTGTATTTACAATCCCCTTCTTCAAAAGGATTACTCATTTACTCTTGCCAATTTATAAGTTGTTGTTATTTATATCGGACGAAATAAAGTAGATGCTTTTTTTTTCTCTTGGAAACGGCACGTTCGCTTGACCTTAGTCATGGTTTCCGTTCGCTTAAAGGTGGTGGAATCTGGCTTGACCTTAGTCATGGATTAAGGTCTGCGGAGTTTCCTGGCCATGGACCCAAAATATCGATGTTTTGTTCCCCGAGACACTTAGTTATCACTTTTGCCTTATGGCAAGGTGCTCCATCATGCTGGAAAAGGGATTGTTCGTTGGGAGAAGTTGCTCTCGGAGGATGTGTTGGTACCATTCTTTCTTCATGGCTGTGTTCTTAGGAAAAATTGTGAGTGAGCCCACTCCCTTGGCTGAGAAGCAACCCCACACATGAATGGTCTCAGGATGCTTTACTGTAACCATGGTTGACAGAGGAAGAACAATGATTCCAAGCACCACCCTCCTTTTGAAGCTTCCAGTCTGTTATTCGAACTCAATCAGCATGACAGAGTGATCTTCAGCCTTGTCATCGTCAACACTCACACCTGTGTTAACGAGAGAATCACTGACATGATGTCAGCTGGTCCTTTTGCGGCAGGGCTGAAATGCAGTGGAAATGTTTTTTTGGGGGGATTCAGTTCATTTGCATGGCAAAGAGGGACTTTGCAAATAATTTAAATTCATCTGATCACTCTTCATAACATTCTGGAGTACATGCAAATTGCCATCATACAAACTGAGGCAGCGGACTTTGTGAAAAATTAATATTTGTGTCATTCTCAAAACATTTGGCAACGGCTGTACACTGTGTCACCAGTCCCGTTCAAACCATCAGTGTATAACTAGACTGATTTGCCTTCCACCAACAGTGCGTTTGAAATGGCACCCTTGTGCTCTAACAGGGAACCATTTCAGATGCAACCACGGAGCGGGTTATTTCAACAGCGGACAAAAGCCCCACAAGACTCAATATTGACTGAGGTCTTTCATACACAGACAAAATGACCAGTTTTGTTTGACACAAAAGCTTTTCCTTTACAGTTTTTGGGTTCTGTCTGAGTAAACATGGCCATTTCAAATCAGGAGTGTTTGTGTGTGACTGGTCACTTTGTGTTTAGAGTACTGAGGAACAGTCAGGGCAATCTGACCGTATTCACTACAATAGCATGAGACCGTTTTAGAAAGGGGTGGATGAGGAGGTGTGTGTGTGTGTGTGTGTGTGTGTGTGTGTGTGTGTGTGCGTGTGTGTGTGTGCGTGCGTGCGTTTGTCTGTGCGCGTGTGTCTACAGTTGTGATTTTGTAAGATGTTTTGTTAACAATAGAAACAATTTTCATTCCACTTAAGTCTAAATCTTCGTCAATCTAAAAAAACTTTATGGAGATTTGGAACATTAGTAAATGTACTCAAATCATAGCAATTCAAAACAAAGTAGTATCACCTAAAAACAGGTATACAATTTGATGGCATTACAATCTATCTCATTCATGTGGGATTGAGGCCTGCAGTTGTCTCAGAATGCTCAGAACAAAGACGATAAACAGACAACACGCTTAGAATATAGACTATAAACAGACAACACTCTCAGAATATAGACGATCGACAGACAACACTCTCAGAATATAGACTATAAACAGACAACACTCTCAGAATATAGACTATAAACAGACAACACTCTCAGAATATAGACTATAAACAGACAACACTCTCAGAGTATAGACTATAAACAGACAACACTCTCAGAGTATAGACTATAAACAGACAACACTCTCAGAATATAGACCATCGACAGACAACACTCTCAGAATATAGACTATAAACAGACAACACTCTCAGAATATAGACGATCGACAGACAACACTCTCAGAATATAGACTATAAACAGACAACACTCTCAGAATATAGACTATAAACAGACAACACTCTCAGAGTATAGACTATAAACAGACAACACTCTCAGAGTATAGACTATAAACAGACAACACTCTCAGAATATAGACCATCGACAGACAACACTCTCAGAATATAGACCATCAAAAGACAACACTCTCAGAATATAGACTGTCAACAGACCATGTTTGAGGTGTTGAAAATTGAAACAAAGTAACCTTAAATATATTACAAGTATGATGATATAGTCGTTTATCTTTCATAAAGAATGGATTGATTTCATGAACAGTTTCTTGATTCAAAGAGAGATTTGATAAGACTGGACAGAGCATCAAATATTAACTAAGCATGAAGATAAAGAGGAGGATTCCCTCACTCTCTCTCTCTCTCTCTCTCGCTCTCTTTGCCTCTCTTTCTCTCTCTCTCTCTCTCTCTCTCGCTCTCTTTCTCTCTCCATCTCCCTCTCTCTCTCTCTCTCTCTCTCTCTCTCTCTCTTTCTCTCTCTCTCGCTCTCTCTCTCTCTCTCTCTCTCGCTCTCTGTCTCTCTCTCTCTCTCCCTCTCTCCTCTCTCTCTCTCTCTTCTTTCTCTCTCTCTCGCTCTCTCTCTCTCTCTCTCTCGCTCTCTGTCTCTCTCTCTCTCTCCCTCTCTCTCTCTCTCTCTCTCTCTCCCTCTCTCTCTCTCTCTCTCCCTCTCTCTCTCTCTCTCTCTCTCTCTCTCTCTCTCCCTCTCTCTCTCTCTCTCTCTCTCTCTCTCTCTCTCTCTCTCTCTCTCTCTCGCTCTCTTTCTCTCTCGCTCTCTTTGCCTCTCTTTCTACCCCTCCCCCTGGTCATGTGAATCTGGGACCCATCAAAAAACTGTTTTTTCTCACCGCCATATCAGTTACTTTTTCTTAGCCACTATTCTTCAATGTCTACCTTCTTTGAAATGCAGAGATGTGTAAACAGCTTTGATGTTCAAATCAGTTACTCTTCAAAGCTAATACATAATTGACCTTGGGGTAACGAGGAGTTAAATTGCCATACCTGATATACCGTCCTGACAAACGGTATATCTCAGAGATACGTGGTTTGATAAGAGTACTGACAAGACGCACTAGCTAGTGGATGGAGAGAAATTGTATGAAAAGTAGATGGAGAGATGGAGAAGCATGCTCAAACGCACATTAAATTAATGCAGAGACACAGAGAGCCTGTCTATATTAACACAGAGACACAGAGAGCCTGTCTATATTAACACAGAGAGCCTGTCTATATTAACACAGAGAGCCTGTCTATATTAACACAGAGACACAGAGAGCCTGTCTATATTAACACAGAGACACAGAGAGGCTGTCTATATTAACACAGAGAGCCTGTCTATATTAACACAGAGACACAGAGAGGCTGTCTATATTAACACAGAGACACAGAGAGGCTGTCTATATTAACACAGAGACACAGAGAGCCTGTCTATATTAACACAGAGAGCCTGTCTATATTAACACAGAGACACAGAGAGGCTGTCTATATTAACGCAGAGACACAGAGAGCCTGTCTATATTAACGCAGAGACACAGAGAGCCTGTCTATATTAACACAGAGAGCCTGTCTATATTAACACAGAGAGCCTGTCTATATTAACGCAGAGACACAGAGAGGCTGTCTATATTAACACAGAGACACAGAGAGCCTGTCTATATTAACACAGAGATACAGAGAGCCTGTCTATATTAACGCAGAGACACAGAGAGCATGTCTATATTAACACAGAGAGCCTGTCTATATTAACACAGAGATACAGAGAGCCTGTCTATATTAACACAGAGACACAGAGAGGCTGTCTATATTAACGCAGAGACACAGAGAGCCTGTCTATATTAACGCAGAGACACAGAGAGCCTGTCTATATTAACACAGAGAGCCTGTCTATATTAACACAGAGACACAGAGAGGCTGTCTATATTAACGCAGAGACACAGAGAGCCTGTCTATATTAACGCAGAGAGCCTGTCTATATTAACACAGAGATACATAGAGCCTGTCCATAGATACTAACACATGTTATCCCAGAGATACAGATGGCCTGTCCATAGATACTAACACATGTTAACCCAGAGATACAGATGGCCTGTCTATAGATACTAACACATGTTAACCCAGAGATACAGATGGCCTGTCCATAGATACTAACACATGTTAACCCAGAGATACAGATGGCCTGCCTAAATACTCACAGAGATGGCTAGAAATAGATTCAGTAGGACAGTATGTACCCGGGTGATTTCATTGTGTGCGTGTGTGTCTGTGTGTGTGTCTGTGTGTGTGTGTGTGTGTGTGTGTGTGTGTGTGTGTGTGTGTGTGTGTGTGTGTGTGTGTGTGTGTGTGTGTGTGTGTGTGTGTGTTTTAGTGCCTCTAATGTGTGTGCTGCCCTGTGAGAGTGGTGCTGCTCCTATTGACGTGGACTCAGTGTCTCTAATGAACCCTCAGGCTGAACTAGAGAGATGAGGGCTGGGTGAACAGAAGGCCATTAAAGGTTGGGTGAACAGAAGGCCATTAAAGGTTGGGTGAACAGAAGGATATTAAAGGTTGGGCGAACAGGATATGAAAGGTTGGGTGAACAGGATATTAAAGGTTGGGTGAACAGAAGGACATTAAAGGTTGGGTGAACAGGATATTAAAGGTTGGGTGAACAGAAGGATATTAAAGGTTGGGTGAACAGAAGGATATTAAAGGTTGGGTGAACAGGATATTAAAGGTTGGGTGAGATAAAAATGAGAGGTGCAACCTAAAGTTATTGGAAAATGAACAAAAAGATTGGATGCAGATAAATCAGACATCCCTTTGGTACATCCAGATCATGTTCACTACACCAGATACAGTATATCCCAACAAATCTAAATTGGCTTTGTGAAAGTTCCCAAAACCTTTGTTTTTGGCAAATGTTCTCATAAC
This sequence comes from Salmo trutta, assembly GCF_901001165.1. Taxonomy (NCBI): domain Eukaryota; kingdom Metazoa; phylum Chordata; class Actinopteri; order Salmoniformes; family Salmonidae; genus Salmo; species Salmo trutta. Next base: position 41,583,941 of record NC_042990.1, on the reverse strand, counting down.
GCAAAAAATGTCCTAGTCGTGCTGATGATTGTAGAATGTTTGTATCAAACATGTGCCTGACGTTTCAATAATATTCATACATTTAGCTTTTACAACCCATCTGAAGTCGGTACCGCTTATCTGCTCACTTTCGTCTGTAGCGTCCGAACAGTTTGGGCTACCTCTCAATGGAAAGTTGAGACTCTCAGTCTCACGACTCTCACAACTTTTGAACGGTAGTGTACATGTCGGTTGTTTTCCTCTAGGACGCCCACAAGTATACTGAATATGGAAGCAGTTTAGTGCCAAAAAAAAGGGTTGAATATGGATACATTTGTTTAAAAATAATTTCCTGATCTTCCTTATATCTCACAGATAGAGACACTTTAAAACAAACTCCCTTTTGATGTATTTTTTTGACTGTCTGTTCTTCCATTTATGAATCTGTTATTCAATGCGGTATTCAAAGGCCAAATGTATATAATTTGTGATACCTAAAGGGGACTTAAAATTCTAGTGAAATAGCTAAATGATCCTTGGTATGACCACCTTAAAACAATTAACCCCCCCCCCCCTCAGAATTTCATGAATAATCAACTTTAAAAAAATTGACTGCTGAAAATCCTGTTTCTATGTCAAATGGTTTTGTTGTATTTCAGTCTTCTCTAGTGTATGTAAAGTGTAATATTGGGATAAAAACTCAACATTTAACCCTTCCTACTATGTTGCGGGTCAATTTGACTCATTTCCACTTTTGATTTGTCTAAAATACTCGTTAACCTCTCTTTTTCTCCATGAAATGAAATTTATTTTTCCACATTTAGGGTCATGAACCTAACTTCAAAATATGGACACACTGATGTGTTGTGGAATGTCTGTGTAGATTTTGTATTCAAACATGATGTTGTGGGTTATTTTGACACGGAGGCTTTCATGTGTATAGATATTTGCTCAGGTCCAAAATAAACAAGTGTTTGATGTATTTTGTTTAGACTGGTTCTGGTTGCAAATTTTATAATTATGTTTGAGTGAAAAGGAGCTTTCCCTATCTTCTCCTTCTCAGTGCGAGATGAGCTGAAAATGAGTTCCAAATAGAAAATGCTTGTTTGTGAGAAAGGAAATATGTTTAACAAATAGTTCTTAAATATAGAGTTTTTTAAATCAAATGTTCTGGAATGTATTCTTTCTGAAAGGTCTGACAAGACCAAATAAAATTTGATTCTTTGACTGTCTTGAGTATGTTTAAACTGTGCGGATCAATCTGACCCTTACCAGAATGGACGTCAATTTTTTTCAGCAAAGCACAAGGGTTAATACATTTCACTCTATATCTGACATGGTACAGGTGTCTTCTTTTTTTTAGCCCATAACCATTTACGTGACGTGTATACATTTGTTTCAAAGTAGATTTGTTTAAGAAACACCAAGAAACACTGTGTGATCCTGATTTAGCCCACTGCAGTAAAAAGTGAATGGGAAACTTAGCTAATGTTTTGGGAACGTTTCTGGTTTTCTGGGACGTCCCTCCTCTTTTCACAAGATCCCAGACTTTCTGACTGTTTGAAATGTAGTTATTTTGATGTGATCAGCCAACCACCTGCCTATCTATTGAATTCTCATCATTCCATATGGATTCACCTATTGAGATAATATATATTTAGGGATCTGTAGCCATATTGGAGAGTAGACATGCCAAGCTGGATTTCATTTCTCAAACTACCTTAAATATCTGTTATAGTGACATAGAATGGGAAAATTCATATTTTTATTTAACCTTTATTTACCAAGTCAGTTAAGAACAAATTCTTATTTACAATGACAGCTTACCCTGGAAGAAGCTGGCCCAATTGTGCGCCACCCTATGGGACTACCAATCGTGGGCGGATGCGATACAGCCTGGATTTGAACCAGGGACTGTTGTGACACCACCTGTACAGAGATGCAGAACCTTAGACCGCTGCACCACTCAGGAACCCATATGGAATTATGAGAATTCAATAGATGGTCAAGTGACTGATTAATAAAGGAAATCTGAGAAAAATGCTCCCAAAATTCTATGAACACATCTTCTGTGCAACACGCTAAGAGAAAACACTTGACCATTGTTACTCTCCCTTCTGGGACAGCTACAACAACTTCCCTTCCTCAAATCAGATCACTCCTCCATCCTACTCCTCACCTATAGGCAGAAACCTAAGCAGGAATTACCCATGGTAAGGACTGGTCAACGTTGGTCTGACTAATCTAAATCTCTGCTTCAAGATTGTTTTGATCACATGGAATGGGAAATGTTACGGTTCACCTCTGGGAATAGTATCGACGTATACAAGGACTCGTGACTGAATTCATCAGGATGTGCATAGAGGATGTTGTTCCTACTGTGACGATTCCTTCTGTGACGAACCAAAAACAGTGGATAGATGGCAGCATTTGCGTAAAACTGAAAGTGAGAAACATTGCATTGAACCATGGCAAGGTGACTGGGAACATTGACTGCTAAGGCATAAAAATACATTACAAGGACAAAAATAGAGTCTTAATTCAATGGCTCAGACATGAGACACATGTGGCAGGGACTCCAGACAATCACGGATTATAAAGTGATAGCCAGCCACGTCGCAAACACTGATGCCTCGCTCCCGGACAAGGTAAACAACTTCTTCGCCCGCTTCAAGGAGAACAACACCAATCTGGCGACGTGGGCTCCCTTCGCTCACGTGGACTGTGTGCTCCCGATCTCCGTTTTTGACATGAGTAAGACATTTAGGCATTTAGGAAACGATGGAAGGGAATTCTGGGAGATTTGACATCACCTTTGACCTTTTAAAAACTGGTTGGCTGAAGTTTTACTGTTATCTATTTCCCGGGAAGGATAATTGTGACAGGTTAAGTGGGACTCCGGCAAATAATACATATTTTTTCCTAGTGCAAATTTAGACAAATTGCAGTTCATAAAAAATGCAGTTCATAAATTATTGCAGTTCACTTTCTCATATCATATTTGTCCATTTCCTCCTCTCAAGGCTGCCGGCATCCAAAGCCACGTCCCCAGAGTATGTGCAGACTAGCTGGCTGGAGTGTTTACGGACTTATTCAATCTCTTTCTATCCCAGTCTGTTGTCGCAGTCTGTTGTACCCACTTGCTTCAAGATGTCCACCATTGTTCCTATTCCCCAGAAAGTGAAGATAACTGAAATAAATGACACTTACCCCGTAGCACTCACTTCTGTCATCATGAAGTACTTGAGATGTTAGTTAATAAGGATCATATCACCTCCGCCTTACCTAACACTCTAGACCCACTAAAATGTACATGCCATCCCAAAATATCCACGGACGATGCGATCGCAATTGAGTTTGAGTTGGAGTTTATTTTTACAGGGACAGTGCACAATTAATCAATGTTTAAGTAAAAGTGCCGGGTTTTAGCCAGCCGGCTAATTTTCAACCGCAGTCTCTGGGCAGGTTATTAAAAACAATTACAATAACAATACAGACAATCAATGAGCAGTGAGCACATGCAGAGCAACATAGAACAAGCCACACGTAGCATGCAGACAGAGAAACATAGGACAAGCAACATGTAGCATGCAGACAGAGAAACATAGGACAAGAAACACGTAGCATGCAGACAGAGAAACATAGGACAAGCAACACATAGCATGCAGACAGAGAAACATAGGACAAGAAACACGTAGCATGCAGACAGAGAAACATAGGACAACCAACACATAGCATGCAGACAGAGAAACATAGGACAAGCAACATGTAGCATGCAGACAGAGAACATAGGACAAGCAACACATAGCATGCAGACAGAGAAACATAGGACAAGCCACACATAGCATGCAGACAGAGAAACATAGGACAAGCCACACGTAGCATGCAGACAGACCAACATAGGACAAGCCACACGTAGCATGCAGGCAGAAAGCAACAAGACAAAATCCATAAAAGCAAGTGTTTCCACACCTCACAAGCTACAGACAACATGGAAAGCGAAAATACACAGCTAGGGATTATGTTCACAAGTCTGATTGACCTTTAGCCATGTCTTCATGGTTTTTGTGAAAGTGTGATATGTGGTGCAGTTATGTGTCTGATGGCAGTGTATTCCAGACATGGGAAGCTCTCACTGAGAAAGCAGATTGACTAAAGGTGCTTTATCTTAAGGGAACTATACAGTCACCTCTCATGGCAGACCTTGTGGATCTGCTGCCATAGGTTTGGGTTTTCTGTTTAATAAAAGTACTGAGTGGAGGAGGAGCCAGGCCATTTAGGATCTTGAATAGAAGACATGTGTCGGTGTATTGCACAATATGTTTCCCAACTCAGGAGCTCATGCTTTCTGAGGATGTAACAGTGATGATGGCTATTGGGCTTCTTATCAAGTACTGAGAGCCTGTTTGTAGACCGACTGAATAGGTTTTAATGTTGTACATCACGCTTGGGCCCAACTAGTCAAGCAGTATGTTAAATCAAATCAAATTGTATTAGTCAAATATGCTGAATACAACAGGTGTAGAGCATACAGTGAAATGCTTACTTATGAATGGACTATGCATAGATGATAACAACAGAAAATAGCAGCTGTGTAAAAGAGGGGGCAATAGAAATAGTCTGGGTAGCCATTTGATTAGATGTTCAGGAGTCTTATGGCATGGGGATAGAAGCTGTTTAGAAGCCTCTTGGACCTAGACTTGGCGCTCCGGTACTGCCTTCCTCTGACACCGCCTGGTATAGAGGTACTGGATGGCAGGAAGCTTGGCCCCAGTGATGTACTGGGCCGTTCGCACTACCTTCTGTAGGGCCTTGCAGTCAGAGGCCGAGCAGTTGCCATACCAGGCAGTTATGCAACCAGTCAGAATGCTCTCGATGGTGCAGCTCTAGAACACTTTTGAGGATCTGAGGACCCATGCCAAACCTTTTCAGTCTCTTGAGGGGGAATAGGTTTTGTCGTGCCCTCTTCACGACTGTCTTGGTGTGTTCGAACCATGATAGTTTATTGGTGATGTGGACACCAAGGAACTTGAAGCTCTCAACTTGCTCCACTACAGCCCTGTCAATGAGAATGGGGGCGTGCTCGGTCCACTTTTTCCTGTATTCCACAATCATCTCCTTTGTCTTGATCACATTGAGGGAGAGGTTCTTGTCCTGGCACCACACGGCCAGGTCTCTGACCGCCTCCTCATAGACTGTCTCGTTGTTGTCGGTGATCAGGCCTACCACTGTTGTGTCATCAGCAAACTTAATGATGGTGTTGGAGTCGTGCCTGCAGTCGTGCCTGCAGTGATGAGTGAACAAGGAGTACAGGAGGGGACTGAGCACGCACCCGTGGGGGGCCCCTGTGTTGAGGATCGGCGTGGCGGATGTGTTGTCACCTAACCTTACCACCTAGGGGCCCGTCAGGAAGTCCAGGATTCAGTTGCAGAGGGAGGTGTTTAGTCCCAGGGTCCTTAGCTTAGTGATGAGCTTTGAGGGTACTATGGTGTTGAACACCGAGCTGTAGTCAATGAATAGCGTTCTCACATAGGTGTCCCTTTTGTCCAGGTGTGAAAGGGCAGCGTGGAGTGCAATAGAGATTGCATCATCTCTGGATCTGTTGGAGCGGTATGCAAATTGCAGTGGGTTTAGGGTTTCTGGGATGATGGTGCTGATGTGAGCCATGACCAGCCTTTCAAAGCACTTCATGGCTACCGAGTGCTACGGGTCGGTAGTCATTTAGACAGGTTACCTTAGAGTTCTTGGGCACAGGCACTATGGTGGTCTATTTAAAACATGTTGGTATTACAGACTTGGAGAGGTTGAAAATGTCAATGAAGACACTTGCCAGTTATTCAGCGCATGCTCACAGTACACGTCCTGGTAATCCATCTGGCCCTGCGGCCTTGTAAATGTTGACCTGTTTAATAAGGATCGGTGTCCCGCTAGCGGGTCAAGTTCCGGTGAAACTGGAGGGCCCGTAATTCAAATAAATTCGAATAGTTATTAAACATTTAGAAAGGAAAAAAAAAACGGAGAACGGAGAACGGAGAAAAAAATGGAGAACACCATCGTATTTGTGAGAGTCTCTTCTTCCAGAGAGTTTGGCCTACAAAACATAATTGATTGTTGGCCAAACCATTCGGATGCTACCGATGATTTTGTGAGAAGACCAATTTTCGGGATGTCTCATGGTCTGGCAAACAGAGCTCTAGCTCTGCTACCTTCCACCACAGATACTGAAGTGCAACATCGGCGGATGCATCCAATGCAAAAAGAAAAACATATCAGATCTTCTTAAGGATCGGTGTCCGTCTAGCGGGACAACTTCCGGTGAAACTGGAGGGGGTGCAATTCAAATAAATAATCATAAATATTATGGATTTTAAACATTTATGTACATAAGTGTCTCATATCAGCTGAAAGCATACATTCTTGTCAATCTAACTGCACTGTCCAATTTACAGTAGCTATTACAGCGAAAACATGCCATGCAATTGTTTGAGGACAGCGCCCCACGTCAAAATATTTTTACACCGGCACAGGTTTCATACATTCACATATAAAGATGAAATATTCACTTACTTTTTGAAAATCTTCCTCTGATTTGTCATCCAAAGGGTCCCAGAGATAACATGTAGTGTCGTTTTGTTAGATAAAATCATTTTTTATATCCCACAAAGTCCGTATAGTTTGCTCCATCAATTTGAGTAATCCACCTGTTCAACTTGCAGAGAAAGGAATCTGAACATCTACCCCTAAACTTTTTTTCAACAAGTCAAAATGTGTTTGTATTTACTCCTCAGGCACCCTAAAATGTAATAAAACTATAATATATCTTTTAGAAAGAAGTATGTTCAATAGGAAACCGATTTTAGCAGGTGCGCAACTTCATAATGGCCCTCGAAGACACGGATTTTCAAGACTGTGTCCTCATACACAAACTCTTATTTCTTATTCGTTTTTTAAGTTAAACTTTGAATATATTCTGCTGACACCCTGTGGAAGCCATAGGATTTATTTTACAATATGAGCTTTCTCTTGCATTTCTATTCGGATGGTCTCTCAAAAACAAAATATATTCCGGTTAGTTTTTATTTTTATTTTCTCCTACCCTATCTATTGTGTTATATTCTCCTGCATTAATTTAACATTTATACAAACTTCAAAGTGTTTTCTTTCCAATGGTACCAATAAAATGCATATCCTGGCTTAAGGGCCTGAGCTACAGGCAGTTTACTTTGGGAACATCATTCAGGCGGAAATAGAGAAAAAGGGGCCTGATCCCTAAGAAGTTGTAAAGGTCTTACTGACATCGGTTGCAGAGAGCGTGATCATACAGTCTTCCGGAACAGCTGGTGATCTCATGCATGTTCCAGTGTTATTTGCCTCGAAGCAAACATAGAAGAAGTTTAGCTCATCTGCTAGGCTCATGTCACTGGGCAGCTCTCGGCTGTGCTTGCCTTTATAGTTTGTAATGGTTTGTGGGCCCTGCCACATCTGATGAGCATCAGTACAATTTACGATTTAATCTAAGTCCTGTATTGACACTTTGCCTGTTTGATGGTTCGTCGGAGGGCATAGCGGGATTTCTTATAAGCGTCCGGGTTAGTGTCCCGCTCCTTGAAAGCGGCAGCTCTAGCATTTAGCTCAGTGCGGATGTTGCCTGTAATCCATGGCTTCTGATTGGGATATGTACGTACGGTCACTGTGGGGACGACGTCCTCGACGCACTTATTGATGAAGCCAATGACTGTTCTGGTGTACTCCTCAATGCCATTGAAGGAATCCCAGAACATATTCCAGTCTGTGCTAGCAAAACAGTCCTGTTGCTAACCATCTTCATCCTCTGACCACTTTTTATTGATCTAGTCACTGGTGCTTTCTGCTTTAATTTTTGCTTGTAAGCAGGAATCAGGAGGATAGAATTATGGTCAGATTTGCCAAACTATGGAGAGTGCATCTCTGTGTGTGGAGTAAAGGTGGTCCAAAGCAGTATATCATTCGCGTCGGGCTCGTCAGACCCGTTAAAGTAAAAAAAGGATTCTGCCAGTCCGTGGTGAGTAATCGCAGTCCTGATGCCTAGAAGTTATTTGTCGGTTATAAGAGACGATAGAGGCAACATTATGTACAAATAAAGCATAAGCAAATAAACAAACGAAAAATCCCAGCCTTCCTCTCCAGCGCCATCGTAGATTTGAAGTACAGTTTTGCAACCTCTGTTGTCAAATAATTTTGTATAAATTTGAAATTAGCTAGGTTGAATTTGGTTACATGATTTACCTTTTACACCTGCTTTTTACAGAGAGGTTGGAATGAAGTATGATGCCAAGTAGTGAGTTCTTGTGCAGCTTGTTTGCTCTTTGCGTGCACATACAGTTGAAGTCGGAAGTTTACATACGCCTTAGCCAAATACATTTAAACTCAGTTTTCACAATTCCTGACATTTAATCAGAGTAAAAATTCCCTGTCTTAGGTCAGTTAGGATCACCACTTTATTTTAAGAATGTGAAATGTCAGAATAATAGTAGAGAGAATTATTTATTTCAGCTTTTATTTCTTTCATCACATTCCCAGTGGTTCAGATGTTGAAATACACTCAACTACTATTTGGTAGCATTGCCTTTAAAGTGTTTAACTTGAGTCAAACATTTTGGGTAGCCTTCCACAAGCTTCCCACAATAAGTTGGGTGAATTTTGCCCCATTCCTCCTTACAGAGCTGGTGTAACTGAGTCAGGTTTGTAGGTTTTCTCCATTGCACTGCACCCTGCCCTATCCCACCTGGACAAGAGGAATACCTATGTAAGAACGATGTTAAATGACTACAGCTCAGCCTTCAACACCATAGTGCCCTCAGAGCACATCAGGTCCTGGGTCTGAACCTCTCTCTGTGCAACTGGGTCCTAGATTTCCTGACGGACCCAACCCCAGGTTGTGAAGGTAGGCAACAACATCTCCGCCACTCTAATCCTCAACACGGGCGCTGCCCAGGGGTGCGTGCTCAGCCCTCTAATGTACTCTATGTTCACCCACGATTGCGTGGCCATGCACGTCTCAAACTCAATCATCAAGATTACTGACGACACAACAGTGGTAGGCTTGATTAACAACAAGGAGCCCAAGTCACAGGCCAGTTACCACCTAGAAGGCCCCGCTGCCATCTATATTCCGGACTCTGGGCTATTTACATTTTAATAATTTAGCAGACACTCTTATCCAGAGCAACTTACAGGAGCAATTAGGTTTAAGTGCATTTCTCAAGGGTACATCGATTTTCACCTAGTAGGCTTGGGGATTCAAACCAACGACGTTTCACTGCCTTATCGTCCCATTCCTCCCCTCTCTCTGACTCGCTCTCTCTCTCCCCTCTATCTCTCCCTCCATCCCTCCATCCCTCTCTCCTTCCCGATGCCTCGCTCTCTCTCCCCTCTATCTCTCCCTCCATCTCTCTCTCTCTCCCCTCTCCCTCTCCCTTTCTCCCTCCATCCCTCCCTCCTCCCCTCTCTCTGCCTCTCTCTCTCTCTCTCTTTCTCCCTCAATCCCTCCCTCCTTCCCTCTGCCTCCCTCTCTCTCTCCCCTCTCTCTCCCTCCATCCCTCCCTCCTTCCCTCTGCCTCCCTCTCTCTCTCCCCTCTCTCTCCATCCCTCCCTCCCTAGCTCTCTCTCTCCCTTTCTCCCTCCATCCCTCTCTCCTTCCCTCTCTGCCTCGCTCTCTCCCCTCTATCTCTACCTCCATACCTCCCTCCTTCCCTCTCTGCCCCTCTCTCTCTCTCCCCTCTATCTATCCCTCCATCCCTCTCTCCTTCCCTCTGCCTCGCTCTCTCTCCCTTTCTCCCTCCATCCCTCTCTCCTTCCCTCTGCCTCGCTCTCTCTCTCCCCTCTATCTATCCCTCCATCCCTCTCTCCTTCCCTCTCTGCCTCTCTCTCTCTCTCTCTCTCTTTCTCCCTCCATCTTTCCCTCCTTCCCTCTGCCTCCCTCTCTCTCTCCCCTCTCTCTCCCTCCATCCCTCCCTCCTTCCCTCTGCCTCCCTCTCTCTCTCCCCTCTATCTCTCCCTCCATCCCTCCCTCCCTCGCTATCTCTCTCCCCTCTATCTCTCCCTCCATCCCTCTCTCCTTCCCTCTCTGCCTCGCTCTCTCCCCTCTATCTCTCCCTCCATCCCTCCCTCCTTCCCTCTGCCTCACTCTCTCTCTCCCCTCTATCTCTCCCTCCATCCCTCCCTCCCTCTGAGGCAGAGGAGAGTGGAGAAAGCAGGAATGCTGAGTGTACACAATGGCAGTGTTGGAAAGGATTAAAACTGTAATGTATCAAGGGTTAATTGAGAATGACTGATCTACAAATAATACTGAGTAGTTATTTACAAGGTTCTTTGTAGATCAGTCAGTCGGCAGTCACACTGTTGGCTGCAACGTCAAACACACTCAATGTCGCCCTTGAAGGAGAACCCTATAAGGAGAACCCTGTAAGGAGAACCCTGTAAGGAGAACCTATAAGGAGAACCTATAAGGACAACTATGTAAGGATGATCTATAAGGAGAACCTATAAGGAGAACCTATAAGGAGAACCCTGTAAGGATGATCTATAAGGAGAACCTATTAGGAGAACCTATTAGGAGAACCTATTAGTAGAACCTATAATGAGAACCCTATAAGGAGAACCTGTAAGGAGAACCTATTAGGAGAACCTATTAGGAGAACCTATTAGTAGAACCTATAATGAGAACCCAATAAGGAGAAACTGTAAGGAGAACCTATTAGGAGAACCTATTAGGAGAACCTGTAAGGAGAACCCTATAAGGAGAACCTGAAAGGAGAACCCTATTCTTCCCTGTCCCTTTCTGCCTTGCACCCCTCACCCCCTCTCACCCCTTTCTGACTCAGAGCTGTCTCAAATATACCCTACCCTCTCCCCCCTCTCCCCCGTCCTCTCTGACTCAGGTGTGCGACACTGTTCCCAGAAAGCCCAGATTGTCACTGCTCCCTCCTGCTGTCTCCTGACTCCCCCAGAGTTCACAGGCATCCATCACCCCTAACCCCCCCCCCCCCCCCCCCCCCCCCCACCCACCTACCCACACTGCACTGGGGCAAGATGAATGACCCGTTGTCATGGATACCGCCGGGGGGGCTACGACTATCCCACGATCCCATGAGCCACCTGACCTTCGATCGCAAGGTGGATCTGCAGCCTCTGACTATCACATTTCTAACTGCCTCATTCAAGGTGTGCATCCCCAATGGAACCCTATTCCCTATATAGTGCACTACTTTTGACCAGAGACCTATGGGCCTTGATCAAGAGAGAAGTGCACTAAATAGGAAGTAGGGCACCATTTGGGACGAGAAAAGCTCTCTCGACTCTGCCATTGTAACGAGGTTGTTGGTGTAAATGAATGACAAAGTGTTCTCAAGTCAACTCCCCTGGCAGGGAAAGGTCCCGATCTAACTTGCACACTTACCGTTGTATACTAAGTATATGCAACAGCAACTATTGAACGGCCCTAACCACTGAGCCAGGGTCATTCGTTATGTCATCCCCCTGATTGTTTATGCTTAGTATTGAGAGGAAATCTGACCCGAAAACTGTATTTAGAAGCAAAACTCAGAGTCTATGAGAGAAGAATGAGAGAATGAATAGACTGTCAACACAACCACCAGTCCACTGTCAACACAACCACCAGTCCTACGAGACTGTCAACACATCGACCAGTTCACTGTCAACACATCCACCAGTCCACTGTCAACACAACCACCAGTCCTACGAGACTGTCAACACATCCACCAGTTCACTGTCAACACATCCACCAGTCCTGCGAGACTGTCAACACATCCACCAGTCCTGCGAGACTGTCAACACATCCACCAGTCCTGTGAGACTGTCAACACAACCACCAGTCCTACGAGACTGTCAACACATCCACCAGTCCACTGTCAACACATCCACCAGTCCTGCGAGACTGTCAACACATCCACCAGTCCACTGTCAACACATCCACCAGTCCAGGAGGGTGAATCAGGTAGATCGCTCCAGAGTGACTTTGATATTGGGACGTCTATCCATGTCCTAAGGAAATCATGAAATGTCTTCCAAAACCTGCCACTAGGGACAACAGTGAGCTCTATTACCATCAACTAGACTTGGGTTTTGTTAGGGCGTTGTAATTCCACAAATGTCTCAAGTTCTGAGGGAGCGTGCAATTGGCATTCTGACCGGAACAAATGTCCACCAGAGATGTTGACAGAGAATTGAATGTTAATTTCTCTACAATAAACTGCCTCCGACCAAGCCACGTGTAACCACGCCAACCCAGGACCTCCACATCCGGCTTCTTCTGAGGGGGGTGGTTGAGAATTTTTTTATGCCTGTGAATAATTTACTGACTTCCTTATATGAACTGTAACTCAGTAAAAGCTTTGAAATGGTTGCTGTAATGAACACAGAGAGCTGTTTTTTTCCAAGTGCAGGGTGCAGCAGGTGTTTTGAATTTTTTTATTTATTTAACTAGGCAAGTCAGTTAAGAACAAATTCTTATTTTCAATGACAGCCTTCCGGGGAACAGTGGGTTAACTGCCTTGTTCAGGGGCAGAACGACAGATTTATACATCGTCAGCTCGGGGATTTGAACTTGCAACCTTTCAGTTACTAGTCCAACGCTCTGACCACTAGGCTACGCTGCCGCTACACTGCTGCAGGAGGAGGCAGGTAGCTGGGTCCAGGGGCAGGCAGAAGGTCATACACAGGAGGAGGCAGGTAGCTGGGTCCAGGGGCAGGCAGAAGGTCATACACAGGAGGAGGCAGGTAGCTGGGTCCAGGGGCAGGCAGAAGGTCATACACAGGAGGAGGCAGGTAGCTGGGTCCAGGGGCAGGCAGAAGGTCATACACAGGAGGAGGCAGGTAGCTGGGTCCAGGGGCAGGCAGAAGGTCATACACAGGGGGTCCAAAAAAGGCAACAGTACAGGAAGGGAAAAGGCTAGTAACGTCGTCCGGGAGATCAGGCAATAGGTTGATAACAGGAAATCCGATAGGCTAAAGTACAGGCAGGGAATAGGCAAAAGGCTTCGTTAGAGAAACTATCATAAAAAAACTATCATTAAACTATGGGAAACAAAAAGATCCGACTAGACGTGTGTCACATAACAAACAATACCTCCGAGTGATGGGATGTAAAGAATTGAACGGTGTGTGATAATGTCATACAGGTGTGTGAACAGGTGATCAGAATTCAGGTGATTGGGATCTGGAGAGTGAGCTGCGTTCAGGGGATCTTGGTGTTTGAGAGTGTGAGCTGGAAGAAGAAACTAAAGTTGCGTTTATTATTTTGTTCGGCATATATCATTTAGTTATATAGGATGTTACCTCATATATCATTTAGTTAAATAAAATGTTACCTTATACAGTATATAATTGAGTTATTTAGGATGTTACCTTATAAAGTATATCATTTAGTTATGTAGGATGTTACCTCATATATCATTTAGTTAAATAAAATGTTACCTTATACAGTATATAATTGAGTTATTTAGGATGTTACCTTATAAAGTATCTAATTTAGTTATGTAGGATGTTACCTTATAAAGTATAATTTAGTTATGTAGGATGTTACCTTATAAAGTATATAATTTAGTTATGTAGGATGTTACCTTATAAAGTATATCATTTAGTTATGTAGGATGTTACCTTATATATCATTGAGTTATATAGGATGTTACCTCATACATTTCATAATTTTATCCCACAATGGTATCAAATAGTACTGAGGTTCTGCATCCCAAATGGGATCCTATTCCAATAGGGCTCTGGTTGGAAGTAGTGTACTATAAAGGGGAATAGGGCGTAAACCTGTTCTTATCCTAACATCTACTATTTTGACCTGCCTCACTGCCCACCATGCTGTCTATAGCAGGCTGATATGCCCTGTTGTATCTCACTAGGACGTGTCTATCCCTTAGGACTATCCACATGTACCTGTCTCTATATACCATATCAGAGTCTTGGAACCACATGTACCTGTCTCTATATAACATATCAGAGTCTAGGAACCACATGTACCTGTCTCTATATAACATATCAGAGTCTAGGAACCACATGTACCTGTCTCTATATAACATATCAGAGTCTAGGAACCACATGTACCTGTCTCTATATACCATATCACAGTCTAGGAACCACATGTACCTGTCTCTATATAACATATCAGAGTCTTGGAACCACATGTACCTGTCTCTATATACCATATCAGAGTCTTGGAACCACATGTACCTGTCTCTATATACCATATCAGAGTCTTGGAACCACATGTACCTGTCTCTATATACCATATCAGAGTCTTGTAGTAACATGTACCTGTCTCTATATAACATATCAGAGTCTAGGAACCACATGTACCTGTCTCTATATAGCATATCACAGTCTAGGAACCACATGTACCTGTCTCTATATAACATATCAGAGTCTTGGAACCACATGTACCTGTCTCTATATACCATATCAGAGTCTTGGAACCACATGTACCTGTCTCTATATACCATATCAGAGTCTTGTAGTAACATGTACCTGTCTCTATATAACATATCAGAGTCTAGGAACCACATGTACCTGTCTCTATATAACATATCACAGTCTAGGAACCACATGTACCTGTCTCTATATAACATATCAGAGTCTAGGAACCACATGTACCTGTCTCTATATAACATATCACAGTCTAGGAACCACATGTACCTGTCTCTATATAACATATCACAGTCTAGGAACCACATGTACCTGTCTGAATAACGTTTTCATGGCCTTATCCTAGCATGCCTACTGAATTGTCTGTTGTAGGTTCATATGTCCTGTATGCCCCTACGATGTGTCTATCCTTTAGACTAACCATATGTATTTCCTTTATATATAACTGTTCATTTCTCTACCATAAGCCACATCCAATGTCGTTTAAGTGAATTTGGCAGTATGTCCAACCGGCCTCATAACCGCAGACCGAGTGTAACCACGCCAGCCCAGGACCTCCACATCCGGCTTCTTCACCTGTGGAATTGTCTGAGACCAGACACCTGGACAGCTGATGAAACTGAGGAGTATGTCTGTCTTTAATGAAGCCCTTCTGTGGGGAAAATCTCATTCTGATTGGCTGGGCCTGGTGCCCCAGTGGGTGGGACTGACTGGCTGCCATGTGGGTGGGCCTATGCCCTCCTAGGCACACCTGTGGCTAAACCCCTGCCCAGTCATGTGAAATCCATAGATTAAGGACTAATGAATGCATTTTTTATTTACTGATTTTTTTTAATCTGAACTATTAAGTGTAGTTCAGTAAAATTGCTGAAAGTGTTTCATGTTGTCGTTATGTTTTTGTTCAGTATAGTTGTAGCAGTGTCTTAAAGCCACCGGGGTCACCTGTGCTAATGCGTTATTGAACGCAGTAGAACAGTAAGGTACACAGCTAGCAGGACAGCGAGGTACACAGCTAGCAGGACAGCGAGGTACACAGCTAGCAGGACAGCGAGGTACACAGCAAGCAGGACAACGAGGGACACAGCTAGCAGGACATTGAGGTACACAGCTAGCAGGACAGCGAGGGACACAGCTAGCAGGACAGCGAGGGACACAGCTAGCAGGACATTGAGGTACACAGGTAGCAGGACATTGAGGTACACAGCTAGGAGGACAGTGAGGTACACAGCTTGCAGGACAGCGAGGGACACAGCTAGCAGGACAGCGAGGGACACAGCTAGCAGGACAGCGAGGGACACAGCTAGCAGGACAGTGAGGTACACAGCTAGCAGGACAGCGAGGGACACAGCTAGCAGGACATTGAGGTACACAGCTAGCAGGACAGCGAGGGACACAGCTAGCAGGACATTGAGGTACACAGCTAGCAGGACAGCGAGGGACACAGCTAGCAGGACATTGAGGTACACAGCTAGCAGGACATTGAGGTACACAGCTAGCAGGACATTGAGGTACACAGCTAGCAGGACAGCGAGGGACACAGCTAGCAGGACAGCGAGGGACACAGCTAGTAGGACATTGAGGTACACAGCTAGCAGGACATTGAGGTACACAGCTAGCAGGACAGCGAGGGACACAGCGAGCAGGACATTGAGGTACACAGCTAGCAGGACATTGAGGTACACAGCTAGCAGGACATTGAGGTACACAGCTAGCAGGACAGCGAGGGACACAGCTAGCAGGACAGCGAGGGACACAGCTAGCAGGACATTGAGGTACACAGCTAGCAGGACAGCGAGGGACACAGCTAGCAGGACATTGAGGTACACAGCTAGCAGGACATTGAGGTACACAGCTAGCAGGACAGCGAGGGACACAGCTAGCAGGACAGCGAGGGACACAGCTAGCAGGACAGCGAGGGACACAGCTAGCAGGACAGCGAGATCAAGTGCATGTGACTGAAGCCATATTATGGTCTGTTTTCGGCCCCAGTGTGTATATACAGTCACCCTTTATTGGAGGGATGGGAAAAGTTCAAGTGAAAATCACAAACTCAACCCTTTGCGTTTTCCATAATAATACTTTAGGATATTATGAGTATGTAATACAGTGCATACAAACTGAATAGAGGAGAGGAACAGAGACAAAGAGGATAGAGGGGAAGAGAGGAGCGAGAGAGGGAGACAGAGAGTGGGAGGAGAGGAAGGTTTCAGGCTCTGGGGGTTGTTAGTTTAATTGGGCCTCAGGCTTCGGGACAGGAAGAGAACACATCAAAGGTCAGATATACATCACAGTGCTGCAGGGAAATGTCGGCCCACACATTTAGAAGGGAGGGGAGGGGCCGCAGGCATAGAGATCTGGGAGAGGGGACAGGGGAGGGAGGGAGGGAGGGAGGGAGAGGGGGGGAAAGAGAGGAGAGGGGGGAAAGAGAGGAGAGAGTAGGGGGAAAGAGGGAGACGGAAAGGGAGGAGGAAGAGGGAGAGA
>NC_042990.1:41549551-41562051 GCF_901001165.1 Salmo trutta | reverse complement strand
TTCTAGTAGGCTGAGGCCGTGTGCTGCAGATTTTTCTATTGCCCTCGCCATTTTTTTTAAATATATGTTGAAGAGGGTGGGGCTTAAGCTGCATCCCTGTCTCACCCCATGGCACTGTGGGAAGAAATATGTGTGTTTTTGCCTATTTTAACCACATACTTGTTGTTTGCGTACACGGATTTTAAAATGTCATACTTTTTTCCCCCAAACACCACATGCCATCAATTTATATGGCAGACCCTCATGCCAAATTGAGTCAATGGCTTTTTTTAAATCATCAAAGCATGAGAAGACTTTGTCTTTGTTTTGGTTTGTTTGTTTGTTTGTTAATTAGGGTGTGCAGGGGGAATACATAGTCTGTCGTACAATAATTTGGTAAAAAGCCAATTTGACATTTGCTCAGTACATTGTTCTCACTGAGGAAATGTACGAGTCTGCTGTTAATGATAATGCAGAGGATTTTCCCAAGGTTGCTGTTGACGCATATCCCACGTTAGTTATTGCGGTCAAATTTGTCTCCACTTTTGTGGATTGGGGTGATCAGTCCTTGGTTTCAAATATTGGGGAAGATGTCAGAGCTGAGGATGATGTTAAAGAGTTTTAGTATAGCCAATATCTCACTCTATCTTTGTTTCTCTTCTCGCCCCAACCTCCTTATGCTTGCTTCTGACTGAGTATCCTCATATCAGCTGCCCTCTCCATTCCTCCATTTCCCAGACACTTGGCCTGTCTATCCATCTCTTGTCCAGTATCTCTGCCCCAGCCAGACTCCAGCCAGAGCCTGATAACAATCTGATAACAATCCCTGGATACTGCACTCTGACAGATTACAAAGCAGACAGAGAGCAGGGAAAGATGTATCCTGGCTCTCTCTCTCTCTCTCTCTCTCTCTCTCTCTCTCTCTCTCTCTCTCTCTCTCTCTCTCTCTCTTTCTTTCCTTTCAATCTCGCTGTCTCCCTTTCTCTCTCTTGCTCTGTCACACGCACGCTCGCATGCACACATACATTTACACACTCACCAGTTCCTGTGATGGGGAGCCCAGTTCTAGCCCTCCTGAGTGTTTGGTTTTGACAGTCACTGATCAGCTGGAATTGACTTGGAGATCAGAAGAACCTTTCACAGCGCTGGCTGAGATAGAAATGTGTAAATTACTCATCTGTAATCCCCTTTGGGAAAGAGACTCACTAAGAAACCCACACAGGGAATCAAGTCAGAGACAAATCCTGACAAATTAGCATTGGTGTTTCAGCAATAGAGGGTTCGGCTAGTGCTTCGATTTCTGGTTTGGCTAGACTCCTTAATTTCTAGATTTTAATTTTAAGAATTAATGACACGGCCTTTGTCACATTGGTAAGTTAGCAATTGAACTCGTTTTGTATCAGTATAAGTGCTTTTGTGAGTTGAAAGTTTTTTTCGTCCACTATCCCAGCTAGGTGCAGAAGAGAAAAGAGGCAATATCCTATTCTCCCCCAGACACAATGAATAATGCTCAATGAGTTAGCTACAGAACACAGAGTTCAGAACACAGAGTCAGCTACAGAACACAGAGTTCAGAACACAGAGTCAGCTACAGAACACAATCAGCTACAGAACACAGAGTTCAGAACACAACACAGAGTTCAGAACACAGAGTTCAGAACACAGAGTTCAGAACACAGAGTCAGCTACAGAACACAATCAGCTACAGAACACAACACAGAGTTCAGAACACAACACAGAGTTCAGAACACAGAGTTCAGAACACAACACAGAGTTCAGAACACAACACAGAGTTCAGAGCACAGAGTTCAGAACACAAAACAGAGTTCAGAACACAGAGTTCAGAACACAGAGTCAGCTACAGAACACAGAGTCAGAACACAACACAGAGTTCAGAACAGTTAGTCAGCTACAGAACACAGAGTTCAGAACAGTTAGTCAGCTACAGAACACAGAGTTCAGATCACAGAGTCAGCTCCAGAACACATAGTTCAGAACATAGAGTCAGATACAGAACACAGAGTTCAGAACACAGAGTCAGCTCCAGAACACAGAGTTCAGAACATAGAGTCAGATACAGAACACAGAGTTCAGAACACAGAGTTCAGAACAGTTAGTCAGCTCCAGAACACAGAGTTCAGAACAGTTAGTCAGCTACAGAACACAGAGTTCAGAACAGTTAGTCAGCTACAGAACACAGAGTTCAGAACAGTTAGTCAGCTACAGAACACAGAGTTCAGAACACAGAATTCAATAACTTCAATGTACGGAACAGGAATACTCAAGAATACTAGCATTTTGAAATGCTCTAAGTGTAGTACCCAGAATGCATCAGTAATCAGACAGACAGACAGCATATTGAAATGCTCTAAGTGTAGTACCCAGAATGCATCAGTAATCAGACAGACAGACAGCATCTTGAAATGCTCTAAGTGTAGTACCCAGAATGCAAAAGGCTGAATGCGAGAGAGGGTTGAATTGCGGGATTTGTACGGAGAAGGAGAGAGATGGCCTTGGCCACCGCTGCGCTGTGATTGCATTGTCTTTAATATTCTATCTCCTTCTTTCTCTCGTTCCATACATTATTAAAACAGATCAGGATACATTTCTAAAGAGAACGAGAGAAAACGAGGGAGAGAGAGTAAAACGCTCAATCCATTCTTCATTCTGTGTGTTGAATAAAATAAGGGATTGTGTGACAGTAGATGAGAGGAGCTGTTGAGTCTTGTTGTGTTTCTAGTGTAGTTTATGTCTTTCAGTGGTGAATGGCATCAAACAGAGACATGTACAGGGGAGAAGTCTTCTGCTGTTGCCACTTCCCTGATGTCAGTTCTCCTGTCCCGCTCCAGTACCAGAATGTTCACTTACAATAGAGGCAGACAGAGAGAGAGAAAAGAGAGAGCGAGAGGGAGAGGGAGAGGGAGGGAGGAGGGGGGAGGGAGGGGAGAGAGAGGGAGGGGGGAGGGAGGGAGGGAGGGAGGGAGGGGGAGGGAGAGAGAGGGAGGGAGGGGGGAGGGAGGGGAGAGAGAGGGAGGGAGGGAGGGAGGGAGGGAGGGAGGGAGGGGGAGGGAGGGGGAGAGAGAGGGAGGGAGGGAGGGAGGGAGGGAGGGAGGGAGGGAGGGGGGGAGGGAGAGAGAGGGAGGGAGGGGGGAGGGAGGGGAGAGAGAGGGGAGGGAGGGAGGGAGGGAGGGAGGGAGGGAGGGAGGGAGGAGGGAGGGAGGGAGGGAGGGAGGGAGGGAGGGAGGGGGAGGGGAGAGAGAGCGAGGGAGGGAGGGAGGGAGGGAGGGAGGGGGGGAGGGAGGGAGGGAGGGAGGGAGGGGAGAGAGAGGGAGGGAGGGAGGGAGGGAGGGAGGGAGGGAGGGAGGGGGAGGGAGAGAGAGGGAGGGAGGGAGGGAGGGGAGAGGGAGGGAGGGAGGGAGGGAGAGAGGGAGGGAGGGAGGGGGAGGGAGAGAGAGCGAGGGAGGGAGGGAGGGAGGGAGGGAGGGGGGGGAGGGAGGGAGGGAGGGAGGGGGAGGGAGGGAGGGAGAGAGAGAGATGAAAAGAGAGAAGAGAGTTAGAGAGAGAGAGACATATGTGACCCGTTTCAAGAAACTAGGCGTATGTCAAACGTCACTACTTCACAGGAGAGGCATTTAGACATTTTATAAATGTGTTATTAGAGTGGTTTTTTTGTTGCCAGAAATGCTTTCTGGAACATGTGAACTTTCATTTGCTTTAATAACAAACGGGTGTGTCCTCTGTAAGTACAAATAACATTGTTACATTTAAGAGCCTAACTGGTTTAGCCAAGAAAAAAAATATAGGAACCTTCCCTAAGGTTAAGATAATGGCTGGGCTGGAAATGCCGAGAGATGAGTTCGGATACGTCTGCCATGAAGGATG
This sequence comes from Salmo trutta, assembly GCF_901001165.1. NCBI lineage: Eukaryota > Metazoa > Chordata > Actinopteri > Salmoniformes > Salmonidae > Salmo > Salmo trutta. The sequence goes on along the minus strand of NC_042990.1, from coordinate 41,558,190 downwards.
GTTCTGTCTATAACATGAGCTGCTAAGTCTGTGCGGATAATTCTGTCTACCACAGCTTTTTGCTTTATTTTAAGATTATCACAAAGAGCTGAAAATGTTTTGAAAACATTGATGCCCTGAAATGAATAGCGCAATCGACAAAGCTCAGCGTGAAAAAGTTGTGACGGACTACTTTCTGAAGAATGATAGTGCCGTGCTGACTGTCTCCGACTCTGAAAATGAATCAGACTAATGAGGAAATCCCTGATTTAGGTTAAAAACATTTTTATTGAACCAGACATTGTAGAGTCTTCTGATGATGGGAAAGAAACGGTGTCGTTGTCACAGAAGTTGACCGAGTTTTGAAATCAGTGAATTGCCGGGTGGAAATTTGCCAAATGCAGGGATCTGAAAGAAGGCTGTTGTATAAAACACCTGTCTCAGGACAACATCTTCAAACTAAAGGCAACCATGTCTGTCCACGACAGAGGGTGAAGTGCTCCTCCACGTACACGGGTAATAATCTAGCTACATTTTCAGATATTGTACGTTTCTAATTTTGTCAGAAAGTTGTTTTTATTGCAAGTTAAAGAATACTGTTAGCTAGTTAGCTGGCTGTCTCACTAGCTAACGTTACGTCTGTGTAGGAGCTCTAGAAAGAAACCCGACTGTCATGTCCTGACCAGTAAAAGTGGTTATTTGTTATTGTAGTTTGGTCAGGGCATGGCAGGGGTGTTTGTTTTGTATGGTTCAGGTTTTTTGGTTTATGTTCTACATTTTTTATTTCTATGTGTTTATCTAGTTTTTCTATTTCTATGTTGGGGTTTTTGGTAGGACCTCCAATTAGAGGCAGCTGGATGTCGTTGACTCTAATTGGAGGCCATATTTAGTTGGGGTTTGTTTCACTTGTGTTTTTGTGGGTGGTTGTTTCCTAGTATAGTCTGTGCACCTTACGGGACTGTTTCCGTCGTTTGTTTTGTTTAAGTGTTTCTTTCCTTCAATAAATAGAAGATGATAAAAAACCCGCTGCAATTTGGTCCACTCCTTACGACGTTTGTGACACCGAGTTCCCGAGTTGGAATTCCGAGTTGGAATTCTGAGTTGGAATTCCGAGTTCAAATCAACTTTTCCCTTTCAGAGTTCCCAATTGTTTTGAGCGCGGCATTAGAGTTGGGATTATGATTCATTGTTTAGCTAGCTAGCTAGCTAGCTACATGTCTAAACAAAAGACTCCACTAAGCAAAGAAACCATTTCACTGTACCATTTACACCTTGTGTATCCTGTGCATGTGACAAATAAACGTAGATTTTATTTGATATAGAGTGTGTTTACCTGAGAAGGTAATGTGAAGAACAACAATGACTGGATGTTACGAGAAAGGCAATAGAGAAAATAGAATAAGAAAGAATAGAGAGAAAACCACGATGTACATCTATAGGCATGTCCTACCCTATTCTTCAGCTAAGAGACAGGACTGTCATAGCTTGACGTTACGCCCCTTAACCCTTGTGTAGTCTTAGCACTCTGTCTACTCCCCTTGTCCTAAGGGTAAAAAAATGACCCGCCTTCACTAAATCCCTAAAATATAGCAGCTTAATTGAATTTTTGAAACCCAAATCTATTTTGCATGAAGAAACAACCTGTCATTCATCACAATCAGTGGACACCACACATTTGTTATTACAACACACTTGTCATAATTTCTTTCTTTAATAAATTAGAGGTTTATTAGTATTATTTCTAAAGACAAGCGATAGCACTTGATTAGGCCATGAAAGTAGCAGAAATGTGCAGAAAATAGGTTTGAATTAATTTTATTGAAGAGAAAACAATAACAGTCTTGAACTTTATTGGCAAAATAGTGATATATTGTTATATACTGTACAATGAGGAATTCAACTACAAAATAACAGTCTTCTCCCATTTGTTTAACTATTGCCCCCCACACATAAGGTGTAATAAACAACAACAATAATTAAGAATAAAATAAGATAATAGATACAAAATAAAAACGTGAAGAACATAAATCAATCAACTCCAATTAGCACATGTATGACAGTATGCAAGTGTGTGTGCATGGACTTTGCAGATGTATTTCTCACATGGGCAGCACATAGTATTTGTTTTACAGTCCTTCTTTGGAGGGCAGAATTGGCATCTCCTCCTCTTGCCTGCCCCAGCTGCAGCCTCAGTTGGATCAGGACAAGATTCAGCCTCCTGAACAGCTTTCACAAGCGCTGCAGAGGCTGCATTCTTTGAATGTGTGGGGTTACAAGTGCCTTTCCCAGCTGCTACAGGAACACCCTCCTCTTGTTCCGCTTATCAGGCATCCAGGTAGGGTTGATCTTGTTCCATATCACAAAGGCGTTGTATGAGGACACATTGAATCATGTTATGGAAGATGACCAGGGTCCAGCGGGCACTAATCCTCCTGCAGCTGGACAACCTTGTCCAGGTTGTCCATGCCCCCTTTGTTGTGATTGTAGTCCAGGATGATGGCTGGCTTCCTGTCCTCATGATCACTGATCTCAGCCACATTCTTGTTCCTCTTTGGGAGGTAATAAACCAGAGTGGTGGTGGGGGTGAAGGCAAACTTTGATAAGAAGGCCTCTCTCCCCCTTGTTGTGAGGGAGTGCAGGGGGGAGCTCAGGCTTGTACTTTCTATCTGTGCCAACTATGGTGATCTTCCTCTTCAGGAGCTGCTGGCTGAGTTCGATCAGTAGCACACAATCTCAATTTATCAGTGTGTGTGTGTGTGTGTGTGTGTGTGTGTGTGTGTGTGTGTGTGTGTGTGTGTGTGTGTGTGTGTGTGTGTGTGTGTGTGGTGTTCAAATGATATTATAACTGCTGGGTCAAAAATGACCCTAAGACAATCTTTGTACCCTGGTTGTGTACAGCTTTCATGGAAATATGAACAAAGGCGATGTTTCACTTTTTCTAAAAGTCGTCAAATTTCATGTTGAAAAACTATTTTAAGGGGTTTTCTCTGCTGTTAAACATGGTGGCGGGTAAATGTTTTGACCCTTAAGACAACACAAGGGTTAAATATATAAAATATGTTCCCGTCAGCATGATCCATTTCGTCGCAGGAGGAAAATAATCCTGCAGCAGAATTTTTTTTTACATTAATATTGAATATTTAGAATGGGCACCAGGGGGCAGTGTTTACACAATGCAGTAACGTACCAGGAGTCCATGGTTTGGGGGAAGGCTCTGCAAACCAACCCGAACTCATAACATCAAGTATAATCAAGTCATCTCAAGGCTTGCAAGAGCATCAAAGTATTTAAGGTTGAGTTTAGGCATTGACTCTACATTTTTAAGTTTAGGTTTCAGTCTAGGCATTGACTTTGAAGAGTTAATGTTTGGGATAGGCTTAAATCAAAAATAACTTTATATTGCTGGAATTTAACACGCATCCTTTGGCACCAGAGGCAAATGCTTAAGCCCATCCACCATTCACATCAGCAAAACCAAAATGCTATATCAGTCCACTTATAATGCTGAAGAAAATATATTTTGGATTAGTATTTTGCTTTTATTTTGCCTTTTTCGAGGGGGTGCTACAGCACCCTCATTACCCCTACTTCACGCATCTATGCCGGTTTCCACGTCATCTCCCGACGTCCTCAGACATGAACGGACGTCGGATACTGCTGTCAAAAGTAGTGCACTATATAGGGAATGGGGTGCCATTTGGGACTCAGATACATTCCGCATGATAAAACCAGAGGAGGACTTGGAAGCAAAATGAAAATGTCACACTCCGCCGCCTCCTTGACCAGATTCTCCCCTATCCTTGCACCCTGCCCAAAAAAACAATTATGTCTGTAACATAGGCAACGTTTGTCCTCATCTCTCTCTCGTCGTTCTCTTGTTCTCTCACACCATCACTATCTCTCTAGTTATTCACTGAAATGATTTGATTCTATTCACCCTCTCTTTATCTCTCTCTCTCTCTCTGTCTTTTTCTCTCTTTCCCTATCTAGTCTGTGCTGTTTTAATGTGCAATACCTGAGCAGCGAGCAAATTGTTTCTGTTTAAAGAAAGCTCTTAACCTGTGAGCCACCACAAATGTACCACCATAGATTTCATGTTGGAGATATTTATTTGTGAACAGGTGTTAGTGTGTGGAAAATATAATCTATTTTTATATTATATTAATATATGTATGTATATATATAAAAAATATATATATATATTATATTGAAGTAAGTAGAGAAGAGTAGAGTAGAGTAGAGTACAGTACAGTACAGTACAGTAGAGTACAGTACAGTACAGTACAGTACAGTACAGTACAGTACAGTACAGTACAGTGAGTAGAGTAGTGTGGAGTACAGTACAGTACAGTGAGTAGAGTAGTGTGGAGTACAGTACAGTACAGTACAGTGAGTAGAGTAGTGTGGAGTACAGTACAGTGAGTAGAGAAGAGTACAGTTGGTAGAGAAGAGTACAGTACAGTGAGTATAGTAGAGCACAGCGAGTAGAGTACAGTACAGTGAGTAGAGTAGAGTAGAGTACAGCGAGTAGAGTACAGTACAGTGAGTATAGTACAGTACATAGAGTAGAGTAGAGTACAGCGAGTACAGTACAGTGAGTAGAGTAGAGTACAGCGAGTAGAGTAGAGTACAGTGAGTATAGTAGAGTACAGAGAGTAGAGTAGAGTACATCGAGTAGAGTACAGTACAGTGAGTATAGTACAGTACAGTGAGTAGAGTAGAGTACAGCGAGTAGAGTACAGTACAGTGAGTAGAGTACTGAACTATATTCTACAATACTGTACTACACCGTACTGGACTATACTTTACCTTACTGAACTGTACACTACTCTACACCACCGTACTCTACAGTGCTCTGCTGTACTGTGCTGTGATGTCCAATATCATGAAACATGCAGAGGATGACATTCATATCCTTAATTAATAATTTATGTGTAGTTCAGATCAGGGACCCGTGATGTATTTCCATTACCGTAATTCCGTTACGGGATGTAAACCCACTCACTTAGACGTAGTTCGATAACCAAAATGGATGTTTTCAAACGAAAGGTGCCATGTCATAGCTGACGTCCCCTTCTTTCTGCAGACATCATTTTAATCTTTATTAGGAGCAGATATTTATGAGTTTTTGGAAAACGCGGTCGAATTAAAATTCTTAAGTAGATTTGATCAGAATAAGTTTGCGTCTGCACAGATCTTCTAGGAAATCAATTTTTTGTACTTTTTTTTTACTTCTTCGTTTGAAATTATTATACGTAGCCCTGGAGTCACAGAGTTGTAAGATTTATGAAACTTTGAAATGAATGGTCTTCATTTGACATACATTTTAAAGTAAAAAAAAAACGCAGTCGAAACCTAATTCCGTTATTGTGGAATTGCCCTCAACTAAAGATGCTAAAACAATATGGAGGACTTACTAATAACACACCATAGAGGAGTTACTAATAACACAACATAGAGGACTTACTAATAACACAACATAGAGGAGTTACTAATAACACACCATAGAGGAGTTACTAATAACATAGAGGAGTTACTAATAACACACCATAGAGGAGTTACTAATAACATAGAGGAGTTATTAATAACACACCATAGAGGAGTTACTAATAACACAACATAGAGGAGTTACTAATAACACACCATAGAGGAGTTACTAATAACACACCATAGAGGAGTTACTAATAACACCATAGAGGAGTTACTAATAACACATCATAGAGGAGTTACTAATAACATAGAGGAGTTACTAATAACACACCATAGAGGAGTTACTAATAACACCATAGAGGAGTTACTAATAACACATCATAGAGGAGTTACTAATAACATAGAGGAGTTACTAATAACACCATAGAGGGGTTACTAATAACACACCATAGAGGAGTTACTAATAACACACCATAGAGGAGTTACTAATAACACAACATAGAGGAGTTACTAATAACACAACATAGAGGAGTTACTAATAACACACCATAGAGGAGTTACTAATAACATAGAGGAGTTACTAATAACACACCATAGAGGAGTTACTAATAACACCATAGAGGAGTTACTAATAACACATCATAGAGGAGTTACTAATAACATAGAGGAGTTACTAATAACACCATAGAGGGGTTACTAATAACACACCAAAGAGGAGTTACTAATAACACACCATAGAGGAGTTACTAATAACACACCATAGAGGAGTTACTAATAACATAGAGGAGTTACTAATAACATAGAGGAGTTACTAATAACACACCATAGAGGAGTTACTAATAACACAACATAGAGGAGTTACTAATAACACACCATAGAGGAGTTACTAATAACATAGAGGAGTTACTAATAACACACCATAGAGGAGTTACAAATAACACGCCATAGAGGAGTTACTAATAACACACCATAGAGGAGTTACTAATAACATACCATAGAGGAGTTACTAATAACACACCATAGAGGAGTTACTAATAACATAGAGGAGTTACTAATAACACACCATAGAGGAGTTACTAATAACACACCACAGAGGAGTTACTAGTAACACATCATAGAGGAGTTACTAATAACACACCATAGAGGAGTTACTAATAACACACCATGGAGGAGTTACTAATAACACAACATAGAGGAGTTATTAATAAAACACCATAGAGGAGTTACTAATAACATAGAGGAGTTACTAATAACATAGAGGAGTTACTAATAACACACCATAGAGGAGTTACTAATAACACACCATAGAGGAGTTACTAATAACACACCATAGAGGAGTTACTAATAACACACCATGGAGGAGTTACTAATAACACACCATAGAGGAGTTACTAATAACACACCATAGAGGAGTTACTAATAACATAGAGGAGTTACTAATAACACCATAGAGGGGTTACTAATAACACACCATAGAGGAGTTACTATTAACACACCATAGAGGAGTTACTAATAACACACCATAGAGGAGTTACTAATAACACACCATGGAGGAGTTACTAATAACACACCATAGAGGAGTTACTAATAACACACCATAGAGGAGTTACTAATAACACAACATAGAGGAGTTACTAATAACACACCATAGAGGAGTTACTAATAACACAACATAGAGGAGTTACTAATAACACATCATAGAGGAGTTATTAATAACACACCATAGAGGAGTTAGTAATAAGATAAAGGAGTTATTAATAACACAACATAGAGGAGTTACTAATAACACACCATAGAGGAGTTACTTATAACACACCATAGAGGAGTTACTAATAACACACCATAGAGGAGTTACTAATAACACACCATAGAGGTGTTACTAATAACACACCACAGAGGAGTTACTAATAACACATCATAGAGGAGTTACTAATAACACATCATAGAGGAGTTACTAATAACAGAGAGGAGTTACTAATAACACACCATAGAGGAGTTACTAATAACACACCATAGAGGAGTTACTAATAACATAGAGGAGTTACTAATAACACACCATGGAGGAGTTACTAATAACACACCATAGAGGAGTTACTAATAACACACCATAGAGGAGTTACTAATAACATAGAGGGGTTACTAATAACACACCATAGAGGAGTTACTAATAACACACCATGGAGGAGTTACTAATAACATAACATAGAGGAGTTACTAATAACACACCATAGAGGAGTTACTAATAACACAACATAGACGAGTTACTAATAACACACCATAGAGGAGTTACTAATAACACACCATGGAGGAGTTACTAATAACACACCATAGAGGAGTTACTAATAACACACCATAGAGGAGTTACTAATAACACACCATAGAGGAGTTACTAATAACACACCATGGAGTGTTAAATCTTTTCAGCCTCCTGAGGGGGAATAGGCGTTGTCTTGACCTACTCACGACTGTGTTGATGTGTTTGGACCATGCTAGGTCCTTAGTGACGTGGACATCGTGGAACTTCCTGACCTTCTCCACTACAGTTCCGTCGATATGAATGGGTGAGTGCTCAACTCTCATTTTCCTGTCGTCCGCAATCAGCTGCTTTGTCTTGCTCACGTTGAGGGAGAGGTTGTTGTCCTGTCAGGTCTCTGACCTCCTCCCTGTGGGCTGTCTCATTGTCGTCCGTGATCAGGCCTACAAAACTGGCATGTCGTTGGCAAACTTAATGATGGTGTTGGAGTTGTGCACTGGCCACGTAGTCGTGGGTGAACAGGGAGTACAGGAAGGGACGAAGCACACACCCCTGAGAGGGTGCCTGTGTTGAGGGTCAGGGTGGCCTGTCAGGGTGGCCTGTCAGGCCTGTCAGGAAGACTAGAATCCAGTTGCAGACGGGAAGTATTCAATCCCAGGGTCCTTAGCTTAGTGATGAGCTTTGCGGGCACTATGGTGTAGAACGCTGAGCTGTAGTCAATAAACAGCAATCTCACGTAGGTGTTCCTTTTGTCCAGGTGGGAAAGGGAAGTGTGGAGTGACTGCCTGCCTGCCTCCGTGACTGCCTCTCTGCCTCCGTGACTGCCTCTCTGCCTCCGTGACTGCCTCTCTGCCTCCGTGACTGCCTCTCTGCCTCCGTGACTGCCTCTCTGCCTCCGTGACTGCCTCTCTGCCTCCGTGACTGCCTCTCTGCCTCCGTGACTGCCTCTGACTGCCTCTCTGCCTCCGTGCTGCCT